>NC_067155.1:58654959-58802459 GCF_903995435.1 Acomys russatus | reverse complement strand
TACATCCCAGCCTTTCTGAAGCTCATTTGAACTTCCTGGTTCCCTGAGATAGTCCAGAGTGCAGGGGCAGAGGTCAAGAAGGAAGCTGCTGGGTGGGGTGTCTAGTGCTGTGTTTGGTTCTGCAGTCACACTGTGTGATGTGACATTTCAGATGGAGTGTAATCTCTCTCTCTCTCTCTCTCTCTCTCTCTCTCTCTCTCTCTCTCTCTCTCTCTCTCTCTCTCTCACACACACACACACACACACCTGCTGGCCCTTTTGAGGGGGGCGGTTTTGTTCTCCAGCTAGCTGAATGTTGAAGTGTTTTCAGTGAGACCTAAAAAGAAATCGATACTTCTAGTCGCTTAGGCAGCAGATACCTCTGGGTTATAGTGCACTGACTTGGTGCTTTCTGCAGCACTAAAACTGCAGCATCCCCCCCCCCCCGCCCCCCAAGTCAGCATCTCTGTGATGTCAGCACCTTCGGCAGCCAGCTCACATCCTCACACAGGAGAATCACCGAGCCAGGACTTATTTTTGTACCAAAGGGGATTTCCACAGGGGAGAGAATTTTCTCCGCACCGAAGGCGATCTGCACCGTGAAAGCACGCGTATGCCGCTGGGTGCCGAGGACATGAAGAAACCCGGATGTGGGCTTGCCCCGGCATGGCAGGAGGCAGCAGTGCAGAGCTGGTGTGGGTCGACCTTTTATGTCTTGCCTCCCAGTTGTGCAGGCTGCCGTAGGACAGCACTTGCTTCTCATCAAAGAAGCAGAGCCGGGAACCTCGCTGGGTCTGGGGAGGCAGCCCTCGCCCTCTAGCGCAGCCTGCTGGGAGCAGGGCTGTTCTGGGCAGCCATGCCCTTCCTTGGCATTCGTGCCTGCATCAGTAACGTTTACCCCCGACACCTGCCGTGTTCTGCCTGGATCTGGCACCTGCTGCAGCCTGGAACACGGTCGCTAGCGAAAGTGAAGCCGGGGAGTCTAATAATGAAAGTGAGAGCCTGGCTCCTCCCCCGAGCCCATCTCATCCCTGCTGACTTGGGTAGAAAGAGACCAGGGCAGGGGCAGACAGCCCCTGTCCTGATGCCTCCTGTGTGGAAGGAGAAGGCCACAGCTATATGTAGCATAGGAATGCCTTGCCAAACTCTGCCTGGGGAAGCCTTAGCTTTGAGGCCGGTGACTGGCAGTCCACCCATTTAACCCACTGGACAGTGAATGGTTGCTGGATTCTGGACTCACCTGGAGGGTGTTTTCCATTTAAGATATAATTCGCCCCCTCCCCCTTTTTTAAATTTCTGAGATGGTGTTCCTCTCAGTAGCCCAGCTTAGACTGAACTCATGATCCTCCTGCCTTGGCCTCTTGAGTGCTGGGATTATGGGCACACTCCACTGTGTCCCCCAACAGTCACCCTTTTAAACTATGCAGGCCAACTTTTTTTTTTAATCACAATTACAAGGCCATGCAGTATGAACCCAATTCCAGAGTACTTTCATCACCCCAAAGTCACCCCTCACCCCTCGGGCACCACACCCCAACTAATTCCTTCAGCCCCAATAAACAATTACCCTTTGTTTTGTAGATTTGGAGGACTTCTTTTAGAATAAAACATAGCCGGGTGGGTGTCGTGGTGCATGCCTTTAATCCCAGCACTAGGGAGATAGAGGCAGGCGGATTGCTGGGAGTTTAAGGCCAGCCTGGTCTACAAAGAGAGTCCAGGACAGCCAGGACTACACATAGAACAAAAAAAAAAAAAAAAGAAAAAAAAAAGAAAAAAAAAGTGAAAAACATGTGTATTTGTGTATTTGTGTGTGTGTGTGTGTGTGCGCACCATAGGATACACATGGAGGTCTGAGCATGACTTGCAGAGACTCTGTCCTTTCCTTCAGTCATGCAGATCCCAGGGACGAAAGTCAGGTCTCACGCTTTGGCAGCAAGCTCCTTTACCCACTGAGCCATCTCACTGGCCCCTTTTCCGGGATTTCTTATCAACAGGATTATGCCATATGTGGTCCTTTCACTCCGAGTGTTTTCAAGGTTTGTCTATACTGTAGTGCACACCGATAGCTTATTCCTTTTCCTAGCTGAATGCTATTCCTCCGCTGTTGGACTGTAGTGCCGCACATTTCTGTTTTCCCGCTGATGGCCACTTGGGCTGGTTCCACCGTAGACTGTTATAATAGTCCTTCGAGTGCTCCTCTGCAAGCCTGCATGCATGTTCTCAAATTTCTGTACTGCTGACTTTATGTTTAATGTTTTGAGGGGCTCCAGACAGCTCTCTTCGGTGCTGGCACTGTCCCCACACCCCACATACAGTGTAGGAGGGTCAAGTCCTCTGCACCTGTGCCAACACTTGTTACTGTCTTTTTGCCCGACATTTAAAGATGTATTACATTTCTCTATTAATTGGCATGTGGCATGGCATGTGTGGAGGTCAGAGGACAGCTCACAGAAGTTAATTTTCTTCTTCTACCTTGTGGGTTTTGGGGATTGAACGCAGGTTATCAGGCTTGGCAGCAAGCCCTCTACCTAATGAGCCATTTCCGAGGCCCCATCGCCGGGAGACAGCCCACTGTGCCGTCCCCCTGGAGATGGGTGGGTAGGGGGACGTGCACTTGGCATTCACAGTGGGATTTTATTCAGCTGTGAGAACAACATGAAATCAGGACATGGGCAGGAGCATGATGGAACTGGAGACCCCATGTTGAGAGAGGAGCAGGGATGGGGCGTGGGGCATTGGAAACACACAGACCATGTGCTCTCTCACACCGGACTCTGGACTTGAATGTGTGTGTGTATAAGTCATGAGAATTGAAAAGGGACAAGGAGGTCGTGAAGTGGGGGGGCGCTTAGGGGAAGGGAGGGGCTGACAAAGGAGAGGGTAATGGATGCAGGTGACAATTTAAAAAGAAGGTGCTGTTTAGAGGGATGAAGAAGAGTAGTGCATGGAGGATGGAGGATGGCGATGGAAGGGACCAGGGAGGGGTGAATAAGGAAAATGTGTGTACACACACACACACACACACACACGCACACATACACACATACATACACAACCTAGCAGTGTACATGCTAACTTATTTGGGGACGGGGGATATTGATAGAGCCTCCATGAAGCCCTGGGCTCAACCCCTCCCCAGCATAGCATAAACCACATGCATTGGTATATGCCTATAATCTCAGCATTTGGGACGTGGAGGCAGGGGGATCAGAAGTTTAAGGTCATCCTTGGATACACAGGAAGTTGGATGTCAGCCTGGGCGACGTGAGACCTTGTCTCAATTTGTTCCTCCGTTTTGCACCCAAGGGCCTCCCTCCTTCTCCTCATCCTTCTTCCGGCCCCAGAAACTGGGAAGTCAGCGTGCCAGCCACCTGGTTCCCTTGCATCTAGTGTCACAGCAACCCTTGTTCGCAGATGTGATGTAATTTGTCCCAGAGCGCACAGCCCCATGACCTCTTTGCTGACAAATGGCGCCCAGCACGCCTGCTGCGTGGTACCTTAGGTTCATGGGCCTCAGCTAGGTCTTCGGAGTCTGAAGGGAGGGACATGTTCGTTTTCGCCTATAGGTGAGGTTAAACCAGTTTCTTTCACCAAGCCTTTGGGGACTTGTTTGCTCTTTTGCAAAGGCGTGAGTCTGTACTTTACACACCCAATTTCATCCTCAACTGTCATTAGCATCTCATTGTTTTAGTACGGCAAACCCTGTAGAGTCTGACTGTGTGGCCGCTCTTGTGCTGATTGCCAGGCAGGGCCATAAAGGCAACCACAACACAGGACCTGAAGTCTAGCTACAGTACGATTTATAAAAATTCATTCCACAAACAACTTATGAAATGTATTCATTTTTTCTTACACCGAGCAATGGCCAGCAGACATTTCTGTAAAGAGCCATATAGTGAATATTTTATGTTGTTCTAGGTCATCCAGTTTCTGTGCCAACTACTTAGCTCTACAGTTGCAGCCTAAAAGGAGCCCCAGACAATAAGTAAATAGAGGACTAAGGTTGTGTGCCAATAAAACTTTATTTATAAAAACAAGCCAAGGGCCAGATTTGGAGTTTGGCCAATAAGTTTGAGGACTCCTAGTGTAGTTTTGTTCCAGATGCCAATATGGAGAAAAAGGATTGGAAAAGGATAAAATTTGTCTATGAGGATAGAATTTGAAAGACAAGAGGGGGAAAATGGGACAAATTCTAAAGGAAGAAATGGACAAAGTAGACTGTTGTGACTGAACTGTTTCTTGGGAGTTGAGGAAGATAACGATTTTCCAGTTCTATTTTCTCTACCACCTTAACTGTTCACTCATCCTAGTAAGGAGGTGTACTCATGTGAGCAGGGCAGGAGGATGAAAAATTCAGGGACTCCACTTGTTCGTGTCTCTTTCCCCTTGCTTTAGCTCTGTCCTGGTCTCTCACCGGGCCTCTGAGGTGTGAGTTGACAGTTTAAGGACCCGGAGGTGATTCCCTGTCAACAAGGGACTCTAGCTGCCCTCTGAGGCCGAAGCCCGCAAGCCCGCGTGTCGCAATATTCCACTCTGGTGTTCCTTTCCCTCTTGCTAGAGCCCAAGGTTGTTTCCATTACACTCCCGAGTGTGACGCAAGATGTGGCAGGGCAACGTCCCAAGGTGGATTTAGGTGGGAAGAAAAAAAAAAATAGAATTTATGATTATACAAACAACTTCAGGTGACAAAGAATGGGTCGGAGTAAAAGACAGGAAGGCCCCACATTCAGGACTTTGGGCACGAAAGCCCGCATAGAATGCTTCTGTGAATAGCCCTGCAAAAGGCTCTCCCACACAGCACTTTTCAGGGTGATGCTCCCTCGTAGAGCGTTTGCCCACTTGCTTGGTGCTCAGGGTTTGACCCCAGCCCTGGAAAAGGAGTTATGAGACATAGAAGCCATGATTTCAGGACGTATCCACTTCCTCCCGAATCCGCAGTCCTGCTGAGAGACCACAGCCACTGTGCTAGAAGCTTGACACAAAAGGTTTGGTCCTGAGGCACTTCGGTGTATGGGCAGTGGTAAGTGTTGAAGGGTGTCCATGGAGGACAGGAATTGCAGGGACTTGTGTGACTTCTCACTCTGAGGGATGCCTCTACGCAGGAGGAACCTGGGAACGCTGGTGTCGGGGACTCAGGACTGTTGGGTGACCCAGCACAAGGAGGCTTTCTTTTCCCTCACATTTTTATTTATTTATTTATTTATTTTTTTGGTTTTTTGAGACAGGGTCTCTCTGTGTTAGCCTTGGCTGTCCTGGACTCGCTTTGTAGACCAGGCTAGCCTCGAACTCACAGAGATCCGGCTGCCTTTGCCTCCCGAGTGCTGAGATTAAAGGCATGCGCCACCACGCCCGGCCTTCCCTAGCTTTTTAAATAAACATTTAAGAAAGTTTCCTGTGTGTGGTGTCTTCACCTTGCATGTGTAACAGCAAAACTGGGAGGTGACAGAATAGGAGGCAGGGCCTGGCTAGAGACAGCTCCCTTTGCTGTCACACCGAGGATCCCATCCGTGGATAAGTGAAAGCCTCTGCTGAGCCAATCACTTCCCCAGAGCCCCACCTCCAAGCAGAGCATCAGAGGTCCAAGCCTTCAGCATACCAAACTCTAGCCAGGGAGCCTGACAGAGGCTCAACGGCTGGCCCCTCCTCAGATCTGCTGCATTGATGTCTTGGGTGGGATCCGTGGTCTGTGTCCTCCCAGTCTGCAGGGGCTTCAGGCTCAGTTTAAGAACCGCTGACCTAGAAGAGAGTCATCCTGACCCAGGGCTGCGTGTCTGGGCCCAGTTGATTTTTGGGAGGACAGCCCTGCACGTTTGGGGGACACTTAATTGTATCTCTGCTTTCTATTTGTAGATGCCAGGAGTTATCTCTTGTCTCCAAGCCCTGATAACCTAGAAGTCAGCTGGAGGAACACAGTTGTCCCTAGCTGGGAACCACAGAGCTGGGATCAATCAGGTCCCTCCTGAACGGCCTTTACTCCCATCCTTGGCAGTTCAGCTATCTGAACTGAAACATGGACGGAAGACTCCAGCCTTCTGCATCTCGGAGCTGACACCGTGGCCCCAGGCCTCCTTATTTAAAAATAGTCACGCCATTTAAACTTTCTAACAAAAATTTTCCTTTGAATAGAAGATAAATGGAAAACCTCAGCCCCAGAGACCCGTGGCCATGCTCCCTGAAGAGCCTGGGTGCTCCTGGTGGGGATTTGTGTGGAAATCTTTGGCCTTCATAACTGCTAAGTTCGCTGCAGGGTGCCAGGTTTCTTCCACACACCTGGGTTTCCTCTCCCTGGGGCGCCAGGTGGCAGGTCCCTGGAGCCCAGCCATCTGTCCCTGCGGGGGCATTAACCTTGAGCCTCTGCCTTTCATTGCTTGCGTGCCATCTCTTGGCCTTGTGGTTTACTTTTTTCGGGTAACCTGAGTGTGAGGAGACGTGTGGGGCTGGGGGGAGCGACATCATGCTGGGGTCTGGATGGCCGCGGTTCTTATTCTGCCTCCGGCACTAACCTGAATGGGAGCTGTTGGGCAAGTCATCCAGGTGCCTGGCCATGCCTCAGTTTCTCCATATGCGAAACAGGAGCCATAGGACTGGAAGGCAGCTCAGTGGTAGAGTGCTTGCCCAGCATGCACTGGGCCTGGGGCCAAGCCAAACCAAACCCAAGACGTACACAGAAAACCCAAGCACGGTGATACGTTTTGTTGGGAGTTGATCAGAGGGCTTTGTGCATTGTAGGAGAGAATTCTACTGTAGCTGTTTAGTAAAAAATATAGGCTTTTAAATCTGTGTATTTTATCTTTTTGGCTACTTGGTGGGTTCTCAGTGGGCTCTTTTTCTATTTCTGTCTTCATTGGCTCAGCTCAGCTTCTCCTGACGCAGCGGTCACCAACAGTCTTCTCGCTCTACCAGCTTAATCCACTCTCCGCTGTCTCTTGTCTTTGCTTGGCTCAACCTCTTTTCTTCTTCTGTCCAGCCCTACTCAACCTTCTTGTTGTTGTTTTAACTGTCCTCCGTGACCCTACCTTTCTGTCTCCAGGAAACTGCTCCTCCTACTTTCTCTTCTCTCAGCCTCTGCTGGCCTTTTCATGTCCTCTCCTGTTCCCAGAAGTCCAAGAGCCAACTGACACTGCAGAGCACAGGGTCATTTAAAGGGCCAGGCACACAAAAATACTTCACACTGCACTCTACCTCTCAGTTACACATCCAGACAGCTACGTGTATGTGTGTTCCATAACCATGTGTATGCACACATGTGTGTGTGTTTGTTCCATAAGCATGTGTATGCATGTGTGTGTGTGTGTGTGTGTGTGTGTGTGTGTGTGTGTGTGTGTGTAAAGGCCAGAGATCAACTTATGGTGATATTTCTCAGGCCTGTCTACCAGTTTTTATTATTATTTATTATTATTATTATTTTAGATAAGATCCATCAGTGGTCTGGGACTAGCCAGGTAGACTGGTTTCCTGGTTAGTGAGCCCCAGGGTTCTTCCTGTCTGGGTACCATAATGTCCAGCTCGCTTCCTGTGGGTCCTGCGGCTCTGACTTGGGTCTTCATGTTTACTTATACGGCAAGCACTATGTACGGAGCCTTCTCCCCAGCGTTTCTCAAATTGTTGTAAAGTGCACAGAATGGCTATCATTTTGTCCATTAAAAAAATTAAAAAACTGTAGTTAGTGTGTGTGTGTGTGTGTGCGCGCGCGCGCATTCATGACTGTCAGAAGATGACTTTTTCCACCGTGTGGGACTTGTGGATTGAATGTATGTCGTCAGGCTTAGTGGCAGGCACCTTCACATATTGAGCCATCTCGCCAACCTCATCCCCCCCCCCACCTTTTTAAAAAAGATTTCTTTATTATTATGTATACAGTGCTCTGGCCACACATACACCTGCATGCCAGAAGAGGGCAGCAGATCTCATTATAGATGGTTGTGAGCCACCATGTGGTTGCTGGGAATTGAACTCAGGACCTCTGGAGGAGCAGCGAGTGCCCTTAACCTCTGAGCCATCTCTCCAGCCCTCGTTTTGCCCTTTTCTAAGTTACATTAAATGCATTCACACAGTTATGCAGCTGCCACCACTGTCCATCTCCATGTTCTTCCTGCCACCAATACAACACAACACTTAGCTCCCTGACTCGGTCACCGTGGGGTGTCACTCCCTGACTCGGTCACTGTGGGATGTCACTTCCTGACTCGGTCACTGTGGGATGTCACTCCCTGACTCGGTCACCGTGGGATGTCACTCCCTGACTCGGTCACCATGGGATGTCACTCCCTGATTCGGTCACTGTGGGATGTCACTCCCTGACTCGGTCACCGTGGGATGTCACTCCCTGACTCGGTCACCGTGGGATGTCACTCCCTGACTCGGTCACCGTGGGATGTCACTCCCTGACTTGGTCACCGTGGGATGTCACTTCCTGACTCGGTCACTGTGGGATGTCACTCCCTGACTCGGTCACTGTGGGATGTCACTCCCTGACTCGGTCACCGTGGGGTGTCACTCTCTGACTTGGTCGCCGTGGGATGTCACTCCCTGACTCGGTCACCGTGGGATGTCACTTCCTGACTCGGTCATTGTGGGATGTCACATGCAATGCCAGAGATCAGGTGGCTTGAACGCAGAGACTCTTTCTGGATGTTCTGCAGCTGATGCCTCATTTTTGAATGGCTACCTCCTCGTCATGGTGTTTGGGTGAGGTCTGGCCTCTTCTTTCTCTAGGGACATTAATGCTATCAAAGGGGTCCTACCTCCGGGTATCATCAAACCCAGTTTCCTCAAAGAGGTCCACCTCCAGATGCCATTGTATGTGGGATGGTGGTGGCCACTGCCTCAGCAAGTGGGAGCTGTGAGGCTAAAGCAACTGACTCCATTTCCTCATTGTGAAAATGGCTCGATGAGGACACCTCAGCAGACTGGTAGTAAAAACCAGGCAGTACACACAGAGCTGGAAATATGGGGACTCTCGCTGACCATGGGGCAGAGGTTGTAAGACAATGACTATCTCGACGTGGGGGACATGTCTGGAAGAATCGCACCTGGCTGGAGCCGGAGCTCAGTGGGCAGAGTGCTTGCCTACCGTGACTGAGGGCATGAGCGGGGCATGGTGGCGCATGCCCATAGTCCCAGGACTTGAGAAGTGGAGGGAGGAGAATCAGAGGTTCAGAGGCACCTTTTATTACATAGTGAGCTCGAAGCCATCCTGGGCGCTCTCTCTCTCTCTCTCTCTCTCTCTCTCTCTCTCTCTCTCTCTCTCTCTCTCTCTCTCTCCCTCCCTCCCTCACTCTCATTTCCTTTCTCTCTCCTTCTCTCTCTGTCCCTCCCTCCCTCCCTCTCTCCCTGCTTCCCTTTCTCTCTCCCTCTCTCTCTGTCCCTCTATTTCTCTATCTCTCTCTGTCTCTCTCTCCCTCTCTCTCTGTCCCTCCCTCTCTCCCTCTCTCTCTCCCTCCCTTTCTCCTTCTCTCTCTGTCTCTCTCTCCATCTCTCTCTCTCCCTCCCTCTCTCTCTCTTTCCGTTTCTCTCTCCCTCTCTCTCTGACCCTCTCTTTCTCTGTCTCTCTCTCCCTCTCTGTCCCTCCCTCTCTCCCTCCCTTTCTCCTTCTCTGTCTCTCTCTCCCTCTCTCTCCCTCCCTCTCTCCCTCCCTTTCTCCTTCTCTGTCTCTCTCTCCCTCTCTCTCTCTCCCTCCCTCCCTCTCTCTCTCCCTCTCTCTCAGACCCTCTCTTTCTCTGTCTCTCTCTGTCTCTCCCTCTCTCTGTCCCTCTCTCCCCTCCCTCCCTCCCTCTCTTTCCATCTCTCTTTCTCTCTTACACACACACACACACACACACACACACACACACACACACGCGTCTCAGGGATGGCTCAGTGAGCAGAGTACCTGCTGCACAAGCAGGATGAGGGCCTGCATTCGGACTGGCGTCATCCACATCCAAGCCAGCGGTGGCAGTGCGCCTGTGTAACCCAGTTCTGGGGAAGTAGACACCGAGGCAGGGGCCTGGGGTGCACTGGCAGGCTAGTGTAGCCAGGTTGGTGAGCTCCAGGTTTAGTGAGAGACCCTGTCTGCAAAATAAGATCGAGCGTGATTGAGGAAGATGCCAAGTATGGGCTTCTGGCTTCTACACACTTACACATGGGCACATGCACCTGCATGTATGTACACATGCATGTGCACACATATGCACATGTTCACACACACACATTCTCTCTCCCCTCTGTGGAAGCAATACTTTTGCTCCGATCTCTGCTGTCAATGTGCTCCCCGCCCCGGGTTAGTTCTAGCTGCCTTGGGTTATTTTTCATATCTTTGGCACCAAACTTCTCCGTATTCCACAATAAACCAAAAACCAAGCAAACAGAAGGGCAGTGTTTGGGTCAGAACCCAGGATCAATCAGGCATCTATGGGTTTGTCTGTCGAGAGAACCCTCACTTGTTCCTTCCTGCACATCATTTACTCATTTATGAGCTTGCTCCCCAAGACGAGGAAGGTGGGGAGTTCCCTCCCCCATAGTAGCTGCTGGTAGAATCAAGATGGGATAGAAAAACTTCTAACTGGAGGGGCAGATTTTAGCTGCTAAGTGCACATAGTGCGTTTAAATGGGGCATGGAGCTGCTCACTTGGGAAGTGGAGGCAGGAGGATCTGGAGATCACTGCCAGCCTCCCTGCAATATAGAACATTCTGGGCTAGCCTGAGCTACCTGAGGCCCTTTCTCAAAATGAAAACAAACAATGGGACAATTGTTGGGTGGATCACACTTCAGAGTAGGGAAGAAAGACAGATAGAATTGGACCTACCACTTGAAGGGTGAGCAGGAGGCAAAAGGTGGTGACCTCAGTTCCTCCCCGGATCTCACTCAGTGTGCTTAATGGGGTCATCAGTGGGTGGTGTCCCTGGTCTGGGGCCATCACTTTGAGAAGCCCCAGTGTAAGCAAAGGACCACAGGAGAGAGCTAAGAGAGTAGTCCATGTCCTCCCTTTCTCTCCCCCAACCCCTGTCCCTCCCTCTATCCCCTCTTTTCTCCTATAGTATATAGCCATTAAGCACCTATATGTCAGGCCCCATGCTAGGAGCCAAAGAGACAAAACAGATGCCAACATTGACATGCTTATGACCACATGTCGCTGTGATTAGATGCTGTGGTCAGTTCTATGAAGGAAAAGAAACGTCATGACAGGGGACATTGCCTGGGCAGTGGACTCCTTTGTCTTGGACAGGATGAACATGGCTTATGGACGGAGCCTGCGAAGATGAGAGGGAATAACCCTGATGTGTGAGAAGTGGGCTCCAGGCAGATGGGCTGGAGTATGCAAATGTTGGAGTATGCAAATGCCCTGGGGTATGGTGAGCTTGGCTCACGTAAGGAGCAGGAGGGTTTTCCTATGGAATTGGAATAAAGGCTTTTGAGGTTTGTGATAGGGGCTGAGGGCAGAGCCTCTCAGGCTTGGGAGGTGGGGTGGCATCTTCTTGGGTGATCCTGGGCCTCCATGTAGGAAGATCAGATCAAGCTCTGAGTGAGACACAATCTCTAGTCAGTTGGACAGTACCACCTCATGTCTCTTAAGTCACCTCTCTTGGCAAACCATCAGCCTTCTATAGTTATCTCCTGCCCACCCTTCATATCTACCCATCACTTTTCTGTTGCTGTGACTAGATACCATGAGCAATGCAACCTCTAAAAGAAAACATTTAACTTGAGGCTTATGGTTTCAGAGAGTGAGAGTCTGTAAGCATGATGGTTTAACATGGTGGCAGGCTGGCACAGCATGGCATGGCACAGCAGGCAGGCACAGCACAGCAGGCAGAGCAGTCAGGCACAGCATGGCATAGCACAGCAGGCAGGCACAGCAGGCAGACAGGCAGACATGGCAGGCACAGCACAGCAGGCAGGCAGGCACAGCAAGGCACAGCAGGCAGGCAAGGCACAACAGACAGGCAGGCACAGCAGGCAGGCACAGCACAGCAGGCAGACAGGCAGGCATGGCAGGCACAGCAGGCAGGCACAGCACAGCAGGCAAGCAGGCACAGCAAGCAGGCACAGCAGGCAGACAGGCAGGCATGGCAGGCACAGCAGGCAGGCAGGCACAGCAGGCAGGCACAGCACAGCAGGCAAGCAGGCACAGCAAGCAGGCACAGCAGGCAGGCAGGCACAGCAGGCAGACAGGCAGGCATGGCAGGCACAGCAGGCAAGCAAGGCACAGCAGGCAGGCAGGCACAGCAGGCAGGCAAGGCACAGCAGGCAGGCAGGCACAGCAGGCAGGCAGGCACAGCACAGCAGGCAGGCACAGCAAGGCACAGCAGGCAGGCAAGGCACAACAGACAGGCAGGCACAGCAGGCAGGCACAGCACAGCAGGCAGACAGGCAGGCATGGCAGGCACAGCAGGCAGGCACAGCACAGCAGGCAAGCAGGCACAGCAAGCAGGCACAGCAGGCAGACAGGCAGGCATGGCAGGCACAGCAGGCAGGCAGGCACAGCAGGCAGGCACAGCACAGCAGGCAAGCAGGCACAGCAAGCAGGCACAGCAGGCAGGCAGGCACAGCAGGCAGACAGGCAGGCATGGCAGGCACAGCAGGCAAGCAAGGCACAGCAGGCAGGCAGGCACAGCAGGCAGGCAAGGCACAGCAGGCAGGCAGGCACAGCAGGCAGGCAGGCACAGCACAGCAGGCAGGCACAGCAAGGCACAGCAGGCAGGCAAGGCACAACAGACAGGCAGGCACAGCAGGCAGGCACAGCACAGCAGGCAGACAGGCAGGCATGGCAGGCACAGCAGGCAGGCACAGCACAGCAGGCAAGCAGGCACAGCAAGCAGGCACAGCAGGCAGACAGGCAGGCATGGCAGGCACAGCAGGCAGGCAGGCACAGCAGGCAGGCACAGCACAGCAGGCAAGCAGGCACAGCAAGCAGGCACAGCAGGCAGGCAGGCACAGCAGGCAGACAGGCAGGCATGGCAGGCACAGCAGGCAAGCAAGGCACAGCAGGCAGGCAGGCACAGCAGGCAGGCAAGGCACAGCAGGCAGGCAGGCACAGCAGGCAGGCAGGCACAGCACAGCAGGCAAGCAGGCATAGCAGGCAGGCACAGCAGGCAGGCACAGCACAGCACAGCACATCACTGAAGCAGTAGCTGAGAGCTCACATCATGATCCACAAGTAGGAGGCAGAACAAGACACTCAGAGTGGTTTGAGGTTTTGAAACCTTAAAGCTGGCCCCCAGTGGCCTCCAACAAGGCCACACCTCCTCATCCTCCCCAACCAGTTCCACTAGCTATTTAAACAACTGAGCTTATGGGGGCCATTCTTATTCAAAGCACCACAATGCTTAGAAGGTTGGGAGAAGCAGGAACAGTTTAGATGATGGAGATGGCCACTATTAGACCTTCCTGGCTTATGTGATTGGCTGGGCCAGACCTTGCTGACTTAGGTGATTGGCTGAGCCAGGCCCCATTAGACCTTGCTGACTTAGGTGAGTGGTTGAGTCAGGCCCTATTAGACCTTGCTGGCCTAGGTGATTGGCTGAGCCAGGTTCTATTAGCCAACTCAAGGCAGAGTCTGATGGGATCCTGGTAACCCCAGGCATCCCGCAGATGGGACTCGTCTTCTTGCAGGGCCTCACCTGGCCTGTGGTGACTTGGTGGGTGCCTCGTGCTCCAGCCCAGCCCAGCCCTTTACCCTTGTGTTTGCTGCTGACCTTGCCCCTGTGGCTAAAATTCTGAGTACAGAGCTCTAGGATGGGTCTCTCGCCCAGCAACCTCTGCTTTCTCTAGTCATACTTCTGATACCCTTGGAAGTTTGGAGCTAGATGTCGCTCTTGGGTGTAGCATTAAAATAAATAAATAAAAAAATAAAAAACAAAAAACTCCAACTTTGGAGCCTAGAGAAAGCCACGTCTCTGAGAGGCCATGTAGAACAACTCCTCACCCTGGAGCCAAGAGCAGGCCTTCTCATTCCTACTTTAGTCTTTCTTCACCTGGGTAGTGGAAGGGCACGGGTGGGGCAGGCAGAAAGGCACAGCGGAGGCGGGGTGGAGGGGACGGGGGAAGAGGAGGGCAAGCGCTTGCTGTCAAGCCCAATGATCTGAGTCAGATTCCCAGATCCCACGTAGTGGAAGGACAGATTGACGCCCGTGAGTTGTCCTCAGACATCTACACGGCACTGTTGCATGCAGCCCCTCCTTCAATAAATAATAGCAAATAATAAAAACAACAAGGGCACGGCGGTGTTCCTGCCAGCTGGGCCATTGTCTGTTTAGTACAATATTCCCAACTGTGTTTTTGTACCTTGACATATTTAGCTTGTGTGTGAAATTTACTCAGTGGAAGTTGGAGTCCCCATCTGACCTTAACCAATTAAACACCTTCAGACAGTTTAAACAGTATTTATACGTTTGATATATGGAAAAATTTTAAGCACTCTACTTTTGATAAACAAGCCTTCTCAACTATATACATAGCCCACAGCTGCTTTAGGAAGTAACTTTGACGGGGGCCTGCGAAAGGGCTCAGCACGTAAAGGCGATTGCTGCCAAACTAGGTGATCTAAGTTTGATTCCCAGGACCCACTTGGTGAAGGGAGAGAACTGACTCTCACAAGCGGCCCTCTGACCCATCCCTGGATCCGAGTGCTACGGCGTGTGTGTGTGTGTGTGTGTGTGTGTGTGTGTGTGTGTGTGTGTGCCTCCACATGCGTGCACTGAAAAAAAGCAACCAATCACATTTATAAGCCGGGCACCTGACTTAGGGCTCAGCACTACGCTGACGTGCATAGCGCCTGGGTTCACTCCTGAGCCATAGAAAAGTTACAATAGAAAACCTCCAGAAGTACGACAAGCTTTCTGGTGAGGTTTCCCCTAAATTAGCTTCAGTTTCATCTGGAACCATGCATCTAAATCAGCTGTTCAACCACACGCTTTAGGCCAGAGTTTGGAGAGGTTGTGTCAATCTGTCGGGTTGGAGGCAAACACACGCTTCAGGCCAGAGTTTGGAGAGGTTGTGTCAATCTGTCGGGTTGGAGGAATATGAAATAATCACCTCCGATGTACAAACTGTTCCATTCAGACGTTACTCTGATGGGTTTAATGATCTTTAATGTGTACAATGCGTCTCAGGTCTTGACTGAATCTAAAGATATCCTCTTAATGAGAATCTTGCCTTCCTTTCACCTAATTAAAGCTCAACCCTGATGATGTTTTTAAGTTATTTGAGGGTGTTGAATTCTCAGCCGAATAGTGATCAGAAATTTCAGCAAGGATGTGGTCTGGAATTTTTTTTAAAGTTGTATTTATTTGCTTAAAAAAAATGTGTGTGTGTGTTTATGCCTTTGTGAGTTTATGTGCTCCATATGTATGCAAGTATTCATGGAGTCCAGAAGAGGGCGCCAGATACTCCTGAACCGAGTTCAGGCAGTAGTAAACTGCCCAGCATGGGTGTTGGGAATCGAACCCAGGTCCTCTGCAAGAGCAGTAAGTGATGTTAACTGCTGAGCCATTTCTCCATCCCTGGAAAAGAAACTTTTTATTTATTTATTTTTTGTCAAGGGAGCTAAGATATAGGGTTATTTACTATGTTGAGTATTTTTTAAATTAATTTATTCTTGTTACATCTCAATGGTTATCCCATCCCTTGTGTCCTCCCATTCTTCCCTCCCTCCCATTTTCCCCTTATTCCCCTCCCCTATGACTGTTCCTGAGGGGGATTACCTCCCCCTGTATATGCTCATAGGGTATCAAGTCTCTTCTTGGTAACCGGCTATCCTTCCTCTGAGTGCCACCAGGTCTCCTCCTCCAGGGGACGTGGTCAAATGTGAGGCACCAGAGTACGTGAGAAAGTCATATCCCACTCTCCACTCAACTGTGGAGAATGTTCTGTCCATTGGCTAGATCTGGGTAGGGGTTTAAAGTTTACTGCCTGTATTGTCCTTGGCTGGTGCCTTAGTTTGAGCGGGACCCCTGGGCCCAAATCTGCCTATCATAATGTTCTACTTGTAGGTTTCTGGGATCCTCTGGTTCCTTCTACTTTGCCATTCTCCCATGCTTCTCTCATCTAGAGTCCCAATAGGATGTCCTCTCCTCTGTCTCAGTTTCCTGGTAAGTGAAGGCTTTCGTGGGACATGCCCCCTGGCTAGTATGAAATCTATCTGGTGCTATCTCAGAAAACTGGGAATAGGGCTTCCTCAAGACCCAGCTATTCCACTCCTTGGAATATACCCAGAAGATGCTCCAGCACACAACAAGAAAATTTGCTCAACCATGTTCATAGCAGCCTTATTCATAATAGCCAAAACTTGGAAACAGCCTAAGTGTCCCTCAGTAGAAGAGTGGATAAAGAAACTGTGGTACATATACACTATGGAATACTACTCAGCTATTAAAAACAAGGAATTCCCGAAATTTGTGGACAAATGGATTGAGCTAGAAATGATCATAATGAGTGAGTTAACCCAGAAGCAGAAAGACTCAAATGGTATATACTCACTTATATCTGCATATGTTGGGTATTTATGTGACTTAATAAATCTAATTTTGCTGCCATAGTCAAGAGTAGCGCTAAGTCGTGACTGTCTTGGGCGGTTTGGTACTAAACGGAACTTGTGTCTCGGCTCCACTGCAAAGCTGCTTGGCTGTTGCCTTGATGATCTCCAGCGCATAAAGTTTATTCTGGTCATTTTGGACTTCATCTGTTTTTTGTTTGTTTGTTTGTTTTTTTGTTTTTTGTTGTTATTGGTTTTTTTTTTTTTGAGACAGGATCCCACTGTGTAGCCCAGGCTGACCTTAAACTCAGGGTCCTCCCGCCTCCACCTCTTTTGTATTAGGATGACATCTGCGTACGCCCCACACTTGGCATGGGATCAGAGCATCCCCTGCCCTCAGCCTCTGCCCTTTAGGATAACACCTGCCCACTGGCCCTTTCCTTTCCTCTCTCCTGCCATTGCCCTTCCTCACATGCAGCGATTCAGAATGGAGGCACAAAGGGTGGGCTCCCAATTTATCCGCGTGCATTTCCCATACCAAAGGGTGGGTCCCCAACTTATCAGCGTGCATTTCCCATACAATGTGATCCCTGGGGAATGGTTAAGAGGGAGGGAGCTGCTGTTGCGTGTGTGTGGTGGACGGACTGGGTGCGAGCCCAGCCCATTTAGACTGATCAAATTCAAATTGCGTTCTGCTTAGGTATGATTTAGGCTGGGGCGTTTTTGTTGTTGTTGTGTTTTAGAAGTTGAATGTGTAAGGTAATTGGCCCCGCCTGAAGCCACTGCTGGGCAAGAGAGGGAGCTGGTACATATTTTGGGTGCCTCCCTGTTCCAGAAAAGTTGAAACGATTGCAAGAGAGACACAGATTAGGTTTTTATTTTTATCCTCCTCAACCCGGTACCTGTGCCTTCCGGGACCACTCTGCCTGCCGCTTCTCCACCTCCCTGCAGCCCCTCACCGCTGTAGCTGTGGGTCGAGGAGAGCCAGGTTGTTCTAGGACAGTGAGGTCACACAAAGCATCGTTGACTCTCCTGTCTCTCCAAACTGTCTGGGGACCCTGGTTACACAGAAAGAGAAGCCCCTGGTCCCAGGAGCCCTGGGGGCTTAGGGTGGAGCCCAGCATTGGCTTAACATGTGGATTTTTAACAGGATCCCCAGGTGACTCTCTAGGAAGCTGAGTTTGACAACAACTTTGAACTCAGGGACGGGACAGGCTTGGGGCAGCTCTGTCCCTGTCAGCTGTGCTCATGGCCTTAGGCAGATCAGTGGTTACTATATGCCTGTTGTCTTCCCACTAAGAGATCTTAGCCTTTAAGGTACATAGAATGACAATCAAATTCAAGCAAATTGATTATCCCAGCACCTGGCAAGCCCCATAGCTATGAATTCAACTATGACTAGATTATTTTAATAATAGTTGGTGAATTAATATTATTATTATCAGCTGGGTGTAGTGGTGCACGCCTTTAACCCCAGCACTCGGGAGGCAGAGGCAGAGGCAGGCGGATCGCTGTGAATTCAAGGCCAGCCTGGTCTACAAAGCGAGGCCAGGACAGGTAGGCCTACACAGAGGAACCCTGTCTCAAAAAACAAAAACAAAAACAAACAAACAAAATAGTATTGTTATCAATAAATTAGTAGATACAGCAAGTACATAAAAATCGACAAGTGTCAATTTTACTACAGGTTTAATATGGATATGGTTATAGTTCAAATTATATATGAATGTTTATGTATACATGACTATAGTATGTTATAAACATGACTATAGTATGTTATAAACATGACTATAGTATGTTATAAACATGACTATAGTATGTTATAAACATGACTATAGTTATGTTATAAACATGACTATAGCATGTTATAAACATGACTATAGTATGTTATAAACATGACTATAGTATGTTATAAACATGACTATAGTACGTTATAAACATGACTATAGTACGTTATAAACATGACTATAGTATGTTATAAACACGACTATAGTTATGTTATAAACATGACTATAGCATGTTATAAACATGACTATAGTATGTTATAAACATGACTATAGTATGTTATAAACATGACTATAGTATGTTATAAACATGACTATAGCATGTTATAAACATGACTATAGCATGTTATAAACATGACTATAGCGTGTTATAAACATGACTATAGTATGTTATAATAGCTTAGTGTTATAATAATGTTGAGGCTGGGGTTGTAGTCCAGTGGGCAGAGCACTTGCCTGGCCCATCCCCAGCACAGTGGAAACAAGGTGAGGTGGTGCAGGTCTGTATGCCTGAGCATTCAGGAAGTGGAGGCAGGAGGATCCAAAGTTCATCACTACGTAGTTATCCTTGGCTACATAGCGAGTCTGAGGCCAGCCTGGGCAACATGAGACCTGTCTCAAAAACTACAAAGAATCTAATAATGTCCCTGGAGGGAGTCCTGGGGGCTAAGTGTCTGTGTTGCTCACTGTGAACCTGTGTACTGTTCCTCAGAGGTGGTTAAGAGGGCAGACTGCATGTGTTCAGTTCCCAGGATCCGTACTGAACTGTAACCTCCAGCTCTTAACTCCAGGGGACCCAGTGATCTCTTCTGGACCCAATGGGCACCCACCTACACACGCTCACGCACACGCTTGCAGGGACACGCACGCACGTGCGTGCACACACACACAGAGGAATCTTAAGAGAAAACTCATTGTTTGTCCTGAGCACAAAGCAGTGGGCAGTGGGATGTCCCACGTCCCTCGACGGGACCCCTGTGATGCTCTCTGCAAGACAGAAATGGGGGCGGGCGGGGAGGGGATGTCCCTCCTCTAGATGCAATAGGGTCAGTTGTTTGAAACCTTCTCTGTCAGACGGTTCTCTCCCCTGTCAGCTGGCCCCTTGTGCAGGGGTGTTATGACAATGGTCGCCCTGGCAACTGCAGGCCGGCTTTAGGCTATTTCATTACTCTGGCAGCTTTGACAGCCCTAGAACCTTGCTGCACGGCCAGAGGAACCAGTCCTGCCCAGGCTGTACCTGGGAAAGTACTCAGGGTTTTATTTTTGAAGGTTTAGTGGCTGTTTCCAGCAATGTGCATTTGTAAAAAAACAAAAAAACAAAACAAACAAAAAACAAAACAAACAAACAAACCAAAAACCAATCAAACAAACAAGAAAAATGCATGGACCACTGTCTGTCTGCTGGGCAGGCTCCCCTGGGGAACACAGGCAGAGAACCCCTGCTTGAAGCAGACAGGCTGATGGGTTGTGTTAGAAGGGAGGTGTAACCATGGAAACCAGTAAACAGGATCATCTAAGATACAGAGTGTTACGGAGCATGTGGGGTGTGTGTGCGCGTATGTGTGTATGTAACTGGGTAGGCCTACTTTGGAAGAGAGAACTCTGCAGGGTGGGAGGGCCACATGTGCTGCTGGAGGAGAGACAAGTCCAAGGTCAGACCTTGTGCTTAGGAGGGGAGGCTGCAGGCGTGCAGTGCTCAGGGCGATCCTGAGAGCACAGTGGTTCTGTACTGCTTGCAGGCTGCCTGTGTCATCCTTGGGCCCCAGCTGTCCCACGTGTGTCATGGTGTGAAGTGAGTGCCAGCCCACTAGAGCTGGGAGGTTCACACAGGCCAGAGGGTTGGGGACACACCCCTCCTCCGCACACCCTGCACACCTCTCAGTTTTCTAGGCTGTTCTTTTTTTAGAGAGAAGTGCCCAGAGGTGATGGAGCAAGCCAAAAGCCTATGTGTTTCCTATAGGTCTCTGCAGTTTGTCTCAGTTTAGATTCCGAGTGAAAAGTTTCCTATTTCCCATTAGGGATTTGAGACAGTTATTTTTAGAGAAGTCACATGTCTTGACTTTCAGCTTAGTGTGTGTGTGTGTGTGTGTGTGTGTGTGTGTGTGTGTGTGTGTGTGTGTGTGTGTGTTTATGCTGCTAAATTTACCACCATGTTAATATGGAATACAGTAATAAGGCGCGGGGGTTGCTTGGATGGAGTCTGGACCTGCTGATAATTTCCATTTGCTGTGTGAGGTGCCTGCCTGCCCTCTGGTGGGCAGATGGAGAATTGCACCCTAAGAGTCCCTGCAGCCTTTAGCCAGACTTGGAATGGTGCCTGTGACCCTGGTAGCGTGGGCACACCTGGACAGGCTGTAATTTGAAGGTTGACCCTTTGAGATGCCCTTTTCACTTTTTCTCTGCACGGACTTGAATTGAGGATGACCTAAATAAAAATCAGCTAGGCCACCAGGAGGGCTGAGGCGGCTGGACTGGGTGAAGCAGCCAAAAATCCTTTCCCTGTGTCTGTTTCAGTCAGTGGGGAAACAAGGAGAGGCCTCGAAGTGGGCATTCGATGTTTTGAGTTCAAATCCTGGACCTGCCACTTTGGGATGGGAGTTCAGGATCCCACCCTCCACTTCCTCATGTGCAATACAATCCCAATAATATGAAGGCTATGTCAGCATGCCCGTGCATTCAAAAGAAGAAACATATCAGGAGCCATTTAAAAAGCTAATTTAGTGATGTTGAAGGGTGTAGTTATTATTACAGTGATTTTTTGGTTGGTTAATATCATACATGCCAGCTCTGAAACTGAGCTACACTCCTAATGTGAAAGGACTTAGAGTTCAGAGCTGAGAGTCACCCTGAGGGCACACTGTTGCTTTGCGCACCTTCTGCGGTGAAGGGCTGGCTTTTTCAATGCTGAGATTTTTGTGGGCAGCACTTTCGCAGACTACAATAAAAATGAGTCACTAGAAAACGAAATGGACAGAGTAAGGCTGGCTAGAAAACACTTCGACCCAGAGGACACTGAATGACTCTTGCCAAATAGCTATGTGCCTCTAAGTGCTCTGGTTCCTGGATTACCCGAAGGGGCGTGGCTCCTGTCTTCAGAATCCATCAGTTAGGAAGAGCACCGTTTTTGCAAGCAGGGGTGTGGTGTAATAAGTTTGGTGGCGCACGCCTTTAATCCCAGCACTCGGGAGGCAGAGGCAGGCGGATCGCTGTGAGTTCGAGGCCAGCCTGGTCTACAAAGTGAGTCTAGGACACCCAAGGCTACACAGAGAAACCCTGTCTCGAAAAACCAAAACCAAAACAAACAAACAAACAAAAGTTTGGTGCTTAAAACCACTTCCCACAACTATGAGAGAAGCTTAGGAGAGACCCAGAATTCCCACGATTACCGTCTGTAATAACAGGTCATTGCTGTGAAAGAAGCTGGCCCATCAGTTTTGTGTCTCAGATGCCCAGGCTGACCCTTGGCTGCCCTTCTTGCTTGGCTCTGACCTTATGGCCCTGTGGTTTGTGTTTGCAGTTTTTGTCTTCCCAGAGACGGCTGCTGGTGCTCAGCTGAATTTCTGGGCCCCTAGCACATAGAATGGTGTGTCTTCCGACCTTAATTATCCTACATTGGATCTATGGTGGATTCAAAAGCTGTCAACTGGTCAACCAGGATTAGCTATGACTTGATCAGTTAATCGGACTTGGGTTTAAGACCGTGGTGAAATTTTGATAGCCTCGAGCCAGTGGTGACCTTGGGTCAATGACTTAGCGTTCCTTGGCTTAAATATTTTCCCGTGTAAAATGTGGAAAGTGGTGAGAACCCTAAGTCGCCACAAGGATTACATGACCTACGCAAGATGCCCGTCACAGGGCGGTAACTGACAGGCACGATGGTGCTGTGCGCACCCGTGGCCTTAGGGGAAGCAAGGCTTCTAGGCTGTATTGGCATTAAAACAGCTTTACTGAGGCTGGAGAGGCGGCGCAGCAGTTCAGGAAACGTGATACTCTTGCAGAAAAGGATGGAGGTTCTGCTCCTTCCCGCGGCTGCTCACAGCCATCTGTAACTCCAGCTCCAGGAGCTCTTACGCCCTCTTCTGGCTGTTTCAGGCTCTGCCTTGCCTGTGCCGCTGCACATAAACCCACGCAGGCAAACACATGCATATAAATAAAACAAACTAACAATTAAAAGAAGGAAATGACAGTTTTAAGCCAGGCATCACTACACCCATCTGTAGCCCTCCAAAATTAGGAGGCTGAGGCAGGAGGATCAAGAGTTTAAGTCCAGCTTGGGCTTAGCAGTAAGACCTTATCTGAACACACACACACACACACACACACACACACACACACACACACACACACACACACACACACACAGTCTCAAGCTTTTTTCCATGTGATAGGAAGATCATAGATTGGGGGGGGGGGAACCAACAACCCTTCTTTATTCTAAAATCAATTAGAACAACCATGGAATGATAGTTGATGTATCAAAATTTCTGTATGCGTGTGTGGTGTGCATGGTATATGTGTCTCGTGTGTTTGTGGCACACGTGGGTGGGGACTGTATGTGCACGTGCTTAGGAAGCCAGAGGATGCCATCTAGTGACTTCTATCTCTTTCCACTTTGTGGAGGCGCAGTCTCTCAAACGCAGAGCTCACCCATCCAGATAGTCTAGCTGGCCAGCTTTCCCTGGGGGACCCTCTGCCGCCAACTCCTGAGAGCTGGCACTCTAGGCAGGCCGCCGTACCCACCCAGGTTTTATGTGGGCCCTGCGGGGTCCAGGCTCTCGTCCTCATCCTGGAGCAGACAGTGTGCCTCGACAAAACAAAACAAGAATAGCCGTGCCCCGAGCGAGCATGTACCTGTTTGGTACGTGTTTCAGCGGGGCGACTCAGGGGAGCTAGACGCTGGGATTACGTGTGTGCGTGTTAACACAGCAACAGGCTTGCCAAGGGCGGATGTCCTCCGAGCGCTGCCCACTGTCTCCCATCACCGCTGCACCCGAGAGAACCCCTCACATCTCACCCCTCCCCCACAGGCATGTTCTGTACGTCCACGCAGGTTGTCATGGTGCCGAGGATGGAACCCAGGACCTCACATGGTCCAGGCAAGTGTTCCTACTGTACTGACCTACACTTCCATCCCCCACTTTACTTCCTTTTTAATTTGGAAAATTTTAGTTTTCATTTTATTTTACATAGTGTTTTTTTTTTTTTTTTTTTTTTTTTCTTCCTGTGTACTACATGCGTGTAGTTCCTGGAGGGGCCAGAAGAGGGCAGCAGGCTTGGTGGCAAGCACCTTTACTCCCCAGGCCATCGTGGGGGCCCTCATTTTCTCAATGTCCCTTAGAGAGCTTTGATTAACTATAGAAAAGATGCAAAAACCGTATATAAAGAAACGGAACTACGTCTTGTTGCTTGGTACTGTTGGGTCCCCCATCCCCAGGAACTCAGTCTCTCTCTCTGGTATTTCTCCTACATCTCCTGCTTGGCACACTGGTATTGCCGACCCTCCCTCCTTCCCTCCCCTCCCTCCATTCAGAACAGGGACCAGGTCTCTTTTAAGATGCACCGGAGAGCTCGTGGAGACTTGTGTGTGACTTGCAAGGCAAACCACAAAGCAAGCTGTAAATGTCCTCTCTCCCCGTTCTGTTTCTTATCTTCCTTTTCCTAACCCCCAGAGCCTCAAGGACCCTTCCAGATAGAGGCTCTGAGCTTACAAAGAAATCCATGGACACATTTTACTAGAGAGTGGGAGATTCTATTTATCAAGAGGTCTTAGAAGCCACTGTCTGCCACTAAATAGCACAGTTGGTCGTTCTATTTGAGAGTGGGGTGAGCAGGGCTTCTGGAACTTTCTCCACTTGTGAAAGTACTCTTTATTTGCCTGATGTAATTGTCGTCTCAGAGCCTTACTGCCTCCTACTGCTAACCTAGACCTAGTCCTGGAAGCTTCCAGCCTTTGTGCAATCTAACCTAGGCCTAGAATGCTCTCAGTCTCTGAGACTTACTGCTGAATAAACCCACCCTTTCTAGCTCTTTCTGAACTCTGGCTGGCTGGTTCAGCCCAGCTGCTCTGGCTTAAACTCCTCTCCAAGCTGACTGATTCAATCTGGGTTCTCTCAGCCTCTCACTGAATTGCTCTGCTTGACCTCACACTAACTCTGGCAGCACGCCCTAATCTCTGGCTCTTTCTCATTCTCTGGCTCGTTCCGTCTTCACCTGTGTCTGCTTGTTCTCTCTTCAACCTGTCTCTGTCAAACTAAGCTTTTCTTTACCTGAAGCTTGCCCTGTGCCAGGCTGGCCTTGAACTCGGAGATTGGCTTGCCTCAGTGTTCTGGGATTAAAGGCGTGTGGTTATCCCAGCCAGATCACACAGGCCTAGATGTTGTTCTCTCTTGCTAGAGCAGGCATGTCTGGATTAAAATTCCTCTAATCCACTTACAGTCCTTTTTTACCAGAGAAGTGTTTATGTAACTGGGGTATGCAGGTGTAATTATTCTAATATTACTGATTATAAATCATAGCAAAGTTTATTTCGGAGTGATTTTATATGTGTGTGTGTGGGCGCGCGCCTGCATATGTAATGTGATGTCACCATTGATTAAAGATTAAAGCAAATGTGTACTAATGAGATAGGTGTGCTTATCTATTTTTACATGATTAACTAAAATGTGACTGAACATTTGATATTTGACACTGCAGGGTTTTTAATTTGTTTCCTAGATCCAGTTGATGTTTTGGATTCAGAATTTTCAGTGCTCAGAATGCTGCTTTGCATAAGAACGGAGCACAAGTTGGCAGCGCCATGTTGAGCACCATTTCAGAATTCCTGGAAACTCTGTTCTAATTCCAAATTCATTTCATAATTTTTAAAAAATCATGGGGGGATGACAGTAGTGAGCGTTGCCAGGAACACCTCAGCCTTATGTGTTTGCTTTTGGATTAATTTTTGGTTGTTGCACATTTAGAAATCTTTACCGTCCCTCAAACTTTCCAGACCCCCCACATTCAGTCATGTCCGACTCACAGCTTAGGAGCTGGGGTGTACAGTTTGTTTGCATGGCTGGTGCATGGTGTATGCAATGCATTTCTGACAGGATGCTTCCCAGCTGTTGACAGTCCTTTGCCATTGCAAGCAGAACTCTTAAAAAACAAAACAAAACAAAACAAAACCCTTGGGCACAGTTACTTTTCAAAAGATGGGTGTCATAGAATGAGTTTCTAGACATCCAGTTGTGGGGCCAGTCAAAGGACTCGCGAGATTAAAATGGTGGATACTACTACAGAGAGGAGGCACCACAGCAGAGTACCAAGGCTGATTTGTTGGCCCCATTTTCACCAACACGGTGAAATGTGTTAATTTTGTGCTGCCGTAACAAGTTACCAGAAGCAAGGTGTGTTGTAAAGAAAATCAATGCATCTGGATAAGATTCCGGCAGCCGGAAGGTCTGGACAGCCTCTCGCTCCGTGACCTGTGGCGGAGGGGAGGAACTGGCCTTTTGTGGAAGGGACCGATCATGAGAGGTCTAGCCTCCAACTACTCATTTCCAAGGGGCAGAGGCTGGACTCTTTGAGAACGACCCCAATCCCTTCTGAGGGTGGTGCCACCATGTCTGACTCTCCTCCCTTTGGGCGCCATTTCCTGGAGCCTCTCAGCCTCGGTCCACTGCAGACCACGGTTTACAGGAACCACCTCGGATGGGAGACTCTCCCTGTGGTGGAAACGGTCTTTCCAACATGGAATTGGCTGGGGTTAGTGGGTGATATCAGGGCTTCTCGCCCCTGCTCCCCCGTGGCAGTGCCTCTGAGATGTGCCCCTGTGCTGTCTGTTTCCACAGAGCAAGCTGGTGAAGTACTTCAGCCGACAGCTGTCCTGCAAGAAGAAAGTGGCCCTGCAGGAGCGCAATGCTGAACTGGATGGCTTCCCCCAGCTCCGCCACTGGTTCCGGATCGTGGACGTGCGCAAGGAAGTCCTGGAGGTGACCGCGTCAGCCCTGAACCCCTTGACCCTTACTGGCCAGATGCTACCTTCTTTGCTGCTTCCTAGATGGCTGTGCCCAGTACAGACCCTGGCACACAGTAGGCCTTCAACATGTGCTGCCTGAAGGATCACGGGATCTGTGTATGAGAGAGGCTGTCTAGAGTCGGACTGTTCACTCTATTTTTCTTCTTTTTAAAGATTTATATCTTATGCACACAATGTTCTGCCTGCATGTGTGCCTGCCCGCCAGAAGGGGGCACCAGATCTCATTATAGATGGTTGTGAGCCATCATGTGATTGCTGGGAATTGAACTCAGGACCTCTGGAAGAACAGCCAGTGCTCTTAACCCCTGAGCCATCTCTACGGCCCCTTAACGGAGTCATTCTAGGTCACCACATAGACCAGTGCTGTCCATCAACTTTTTGCTATGTGTTTGTGCTGTCTGATAAAGTAGCCATGGGCACATGTGGCTCCCGAGCTCACAGAGGACTGGGATTGCGATTCTTGCATGAGACCAAGGGTCTGGAATTTGAACTGTATTTAGTGTAAATTACTGCTGGCCAGTGTGGCCATATTGGATCACAGGGACTTGGGACACCAGTCTTTCCGAGTGGATAATATATGGGGCCTGAGTTCAGTCCTTAGAACCCACATACAAAAGTTGGGTGTGAAGGCTTATGCTTGTAATGGCAGGGCTGGGGCGCCGGAAGAGACAGACAGGTGGATCCTTGGGACTCACTCACCAGCTACTGTAGCGCACCTACACAAAATGTAACAGTTATAACTCCTTCCTTCCCTCCCTTTCTTTCCCCTTCTCCTACCTCCCCTCCCTCCTTCTCCCTCTCCTCCCCCTCTTTTTTCTTTTGACCCCAGGCTAGCCCTCACCTCTTTCTCTAGCTAAAGGTTGCCCCCGGACTCCTCCCCCTCCTGCCTCTGCCTCCCAAGTGCTGGAATCACACCTGTGAGCCCCAACCTCTCTTTTCTTAAGTAGCTGACGCATAAAACGAGGTCACCCACATAAAATGTCCAGCTCTGGGTGAGTCTCGCTGTGATCTCTGCGGCACAGGGAGAGAAATCGAGGCTCAGAGGGCAAGTGACTTTCAGTGTCGAGGGGTCGGGCCAGTGCATCAGGCTGGATGGACCCCAGAGCACCCTATGGGAGCAGCTGAGGTCTGTTTATTTCCCTGAGGCTGTGCAGAGCAGAGCGTGGGGGTGTCCCTGCTGTGGGTCCTTACTTCCTGTTCCACAAAGCCCCTGCTCTACTTAGGGCTTGTTATTAAGGGACAGGATCTCCCCCCCCTCCAGCCCCCCCCCGCCAACCGTAAGCCCTTTAGCTTCATCTTCCCCCCTGTATTCTTCCATCCAACACACACACACACACATACACACGCGCGCGCGCGAGACCCCAGCACTGTGTGAATTTCTGTACTCCCAATTTCACTCCCAGGATGGCCAGAATGCCTGGGGCAGTATCTTTTTAGTTGTGTGTGTGTTTTTTTTCCCAGTCACTTGCTGTGAAGAAAGCAAATTTGAGGGGGGAGGGGGAGTCGGTTGATTGCCTGGCAACCCTAGGTCACAGCCCATCACTGCTGTTGTCAAGAGAGTTCTTAAGCCTAGGGAGTGGTGCCACCCATAGTGGGTGGAGCTTCCCCCCCAGCCCTGTGATCTAGACAACCCTCACTGAGACTCTTCCTAGGTGGTGTCAGGTTGACAATTAAACTAAGCACAATGGTATACTTGCTGCATTTTAATTGCACAACGGAGGGGGGCGAACTTCTTAAAAGCTTTGGGATTATACAAATGTTTATATGCCAAGGGCCCCTCGCGGGTCGCGTAATGCAGAGGTAAAGTCCTCTAGAGAACGAACGGCTGGAAAGTGTGATCTTCAGACTGCATCTGATG
Source organism: Acomys russatus (assembly GCF_903995435.1). Lineage (NCBI taxonomy): Eukaryota > Metazoa > Chordata > Mammalia > Rodentia > Muridae > Acomys > Acomys russatus. The sequence continues at coordinate 58,774,367 of NC_067155.1, read as the reverse complement.
CGCTGTCGCTTTTCATTTGGCCGATAAGATCTGAGTTTCAAATTTTAATTTTAACCTAACGTCTTAAAACTTGTTTTTTAAAGACTCGAGATCTGGTTTCGAGGCCACAGGTATTGATTATACAGAGAGAATGCTTTCATGATGGGATGAGCCACAGTTGGCAGCCCCTTTGGTCCCCCAAGGCTCTTCCTGTCCACTTCTTTGGAGCTCTTAGTCTCCCAGCAAGGGTTAGGGTGAGGCACGAAGGCTCCCTGCCTGCAGTTCACACACTTGTCCACCAGAGGAGGCTCTCAGGAGGGCAAGGGAAATAGGGAGACAGCTGTGAGACGTGCCCTGGGTTCAAATGCTGCTCCCACCATTCTTTTGCTGTGGGACTTGGGCTAAAGGTTTAGCTCATCTGGCCTTTAGCATCCTGGTCTGTGGGCGGTGATACCATCACTTTCGCTGAGGATACAGTTCAATGGTAGAGCCCTTGCCTGGCATGAGTCAGAGTCGAAATCCCGTTCCCCAATAAAACATAAACACGTATACATACGCGTATGTACACATACATATACACTCCCACAATATACATATCACACACTTACAGTACACACACACACACATCCACACGTACCTCTGGACCTCCACACACCACCACACGCACACACACCATCTACAGGCACACATACAATCACATACACAAACACACACACATTCCTACAATACACATGCATACCCTCCACACACACGCACATGCAAACACACATGCACGCGCACACCTTCACTGCCACTTGATCTTGTGGCATGACGAGAATCATCTGTGTGGAGTACAGGAAACACTGCCAAGTGGGATTATTTTACCACGGCACACATGAATTTTCTTTCTTTGGCCCATGTTGTTACGGCTTTCTTCACCTTTCACGGCATAAAAACGTATGCTTAACTGCTCTTATGAACCTGAGCTTCAGGGTAACCTGAACACATATGCGTGTACACATGTGTGCACACACTCACACTTATGCACACACACACACACACACACACTTTTAAATCACAGGATTAAAATGCACAATTGGGCCCCGCAGCAAGAAGGGGCTTTAGTTAGATTCTACACCTCTCCTACTTAACTCCACACGGCCTAAAATCCCCTGGGGGCGGGGAGAAGGGTCATAACTGAATGATCATCTTTATCAGGATAGCCTGTGGCCACATCTGTGAGAGACGTCTTGATTGCTAAGTGATGCGGGAGGACCCAGCCCACTGTGGGCGGTGCCATCCCCAGCCGGACACACCTGAGCTGTATAAGGAAGGTAGCAAGCCAGAGAAGACTTGCGTTCATGCCCTGATTTTTCTCAGTGATGGACTGTGACCTGGAAGTGAAAGCCCCGTAAACTCTCCCTCCCAAGTTGCTGTTTGTCGGAGGGTTTTGTCAGAGCATCTGGGTCAACGGAGAACAGCATTGTTCTCTGAGGGTTCATCCTGCACCCCCCACCCTGGCGGAAGGAGGCTCAGCTGCACTGTGTTCCTCCTCGTCTCCAGGTGACTCAGTTGCTTCCTCCTGTCCCCGTCCTGGCTTCACAGTCACCGTCTGCTTTGGATTTTGCCCTGTAGCTCTCTTTGGGGGAGGGGGAGGGGCACTTATGGACTTTGTTGTCAATCTGTATGTTATTGTAATACACAGTCATGGCCACGAGAGGGCAGACGGAGCCCACGCTAGTGCCAAATGAATCGCCACCCACAGATTTACAAGCCTTATTTAAATAATAATATACTACAAGTGTATAAAATCCTTGGCTACTGTAGAGACTGTGAATGAAGGCTATTTTATATGCATTCGTGGAAACACTGGAAGACGAGTAAATATCAAAGCTTGAGGGACTTGTTTCGCCATGTTGCGAACTTACTCAGGACACTGTTCAGGGAAGGTACTGTTTGCAGAGCGACAGGATGGGGAGGGCCGCCTGTCCAACACATTCCAACCTGGGAATCCAGCTTCTGTCCTGGCTCCTTTGTTCAGAGAGGTCCTTTTCCCCGTTCTATGCTATTCCTCAGCCTTACCACATACCTCCTGGAGCTCAGTAAACGTCAAGCCTTCTGCCACCTTCTTCTTAGGCTCTTAGCGGCCCCCTATGACCCTAGACCCCGGGAGTGCAACAGCAGGGAAGCTGGGAGTGGCAGCCAGCGAACAAGACTCAGAAGTATGAAACAGGGTCTGTCTCCCTCGGCTTTAGAAGCGGGACTTCGTGTGTGGACTGTTGATCATGTACTGAGCATGCGCCTCCACTAGGCACCTCCACTTTATAAGTGAGAAGAGCAAGGCCTAGAGAGGTTAACTGATGTGTCTAAGTAAGTGGCAAACAGGAGGCTCAAACCCAAAGTCAGCCATAGTGGGGTGTCTTCACTGGAGGCGCCATGCTGTCCCCCTCTGCAGTTCTTTTTGAGTGCCACAAGAGGGCAGTATGGAGGTGCCACGGCGTTCCCTCTGGCGGAGTACTAGGGTTCCAGGTCCGGCTGACTGCCTTTGTCCCTTCCTCTAGGAGATCTCCCCTGACCAGCTGAGCTTGGAGGATCTCCTGGAGATGACTGAAGAGCAGGTGTGCGAGACGGTGGAGAAGTACGGAGCCAACCGGGAGGAGTGTGCCCGGCTTAACGCCTCGCTGTCCTGTCTCAGGAATGTACACACTTCAGGTGAGCAGCCCAGGAGTTCAGGATCGTCCCCAGCTGCTCAGCCGCTGCCCTTCAAGCTTCTGAGAGGGCCCTGGATATCAAAGCCAGGCCAGGAGCATAGATGGCTGTCAGAGTTGTGAGTAGGCGGGGCTTGAGTGCCACCCTGCAGAGTGGGCGGGGTCTGAATTCCTAGCAGAGTGGGTGGGGTCTGAGCTCCTCCCAGCAGAGTGGGCGGAGCTTGAGCTCCACCCTGCAGGGGATGGCTCACCATGGGTCTTAGATAATTAGGGTCCAGTTGTGGGAATCTTGGATGTGCAAGAGTCTTTCCCGGTCAGACACTCGGAAGTGGCTTTGCGTTCTGAAAAGCAGTTCTGACTATTTCTGTGCACAAACAACTGTGCATTCTTTGCAACAGAAATCAGGTTGTAACTGCCCCAGGCTCTGGCCCCCAGGGACCTGCAATTTCCATTTCCATATTACCCCCCCCCCCCCATAGCAGGGGTAAGATTACTTAGAGGTATTATTTTAAAATTCCTTTTCTCCTAGCATAAATTCTGTGGCTTTGCTTTATTAATTTACAATCTAAATATTTCACCATTTTTACTGGATCATTCCAATTAATCCCTCAGAACTGTGACTCAGGACGGTCGCTGTATCTCACGTAGTTGGTAGAGTGTCTGGCACACACAGGGCGCCGGGTTTGATGTGGTAGTGAGTGTCTATAACCCTGGCACTTGGGAGGTAGAAGTAAGAGGGTTAGGCGTTCAAAAATCGTCCCTGGCTACACCAGTGTGGGAAACAGGAGGCAGACCCTCTCTCCACAGCCTGCCTTTGCTGTCTGCTCCTGGGCTCCCCGCAAACCATTACAAATATTTAGGCACCGTCGTCTCAGTTCTCACCACAAGGTGGCGCCGTTGACCACAGCTCCGGCACAATGTGGCGGCTGTTACTTCTTACTGTCCAGTCAATATGCAACCTGTGATTACGACTTATGAAGTGGCTGTTAATATGCTAGGAGAGTGGATGACCTGGCAGTGAACCAGACGGAACAGGTTTCCAGTGTGCATGCCTGAAGACATCAGCCCCATTTTATGAACCCATGTTGAGAACAAGCCAGTTGTGGTGGTGTAGATGTGTTGTCCCGGCCAGTTCCAGTCGAGCGAGAGGAGACCCAGTCTTTAAAAAACAAAAAACAAAAACAAACAAACCAAAACCAAAGCCACAGCAAACAAACAACCTAAAAAATAAACAAACAACCAACCTAAAAAATAACCAAGGTGGATGGCACCCAAGGGATCGGCTGAGGTAGACTCTGGCCCTCCACGTGAGCATGCAAACACGCGCTCAAGTACCTCCCGGTTGAACGCTTCCTTTGCCTCCCATTTTCCTCCTGAGCATTTCTGTCTCGGTAGGGTGGGCTCAAGGAGTGACGTGGGTGGGTGGGGAGGAGATGTTCACATGGACGGATAGTGCTTTCAGGAAAGTTCCCTCCCCATTGGTGCTGTCTTTGCTTTCTGAGGGCCAGCTGCCCAGCTGCCCTGTGCTTGCTTCAGAAACAGATCTGATTTAGCCTGCACCCTTGCCCCCTGCCCCCTGCCCCCCTTGCACGCCTGTAAAACACATTTTTGTTCCTGGGACCAGCCTGGCAGGTGTGTCAGGGAGGCAGCTATTTCAGATCCTATACTGTCTCTGTTTGTCTGTAGGTACAGCTGGCCACGAGACCCAGAGCCTTGGCCCAGAGTCCCAGAGCCTTGGCCCCGCTAGGCAAGTGCTCTACCATGGAGTCACATCCTAATTGTATCCTGTACCCTATGCCAAATGGTGACCATGTCCTGCCACTCACACATGTCACTTAGGGGATGTGAGCTGTGGCCTGGAAATTTAACAGTCAGTCGGGTAAAGGGGTCCAGAGGACTTAACTGCTCTTGCAGAGGATCCTGGTTGGATTCCCAGCGGGGCCTCTCTGAAGCCAGCAAGCCCCAGCCACTCTTCCGTCTTTCGCTCTTCGGGGCTGGGGTTCTAGGCATGTGCCGGATGCCTGGTTTATTACCTGAGTGCACAGCGAGCATGCTGCGCGGTCATCTCTGCAGCTCCTGGACTTCATGAGCCACTAATGAAGTGTGGGCTTCCAACCTCAGGCTTGGCCTTCTCTCCAGACCTCCCTGCCCCTCCCCATTCACATCCTCAGACCCCCAAAACCTACCCTCCCCAACACTCCCCACCCCAAGCCCTTTCTGAACCACTCACAGACTGAGCCAACTGTGACCCTTGACCCCTAGAACGCCAAGGATTGTATCTTAGATTCCCCTCCCTGCCTCTCTCACCTCTTCTCACCCTAACCTTGTCCTGGTGAATTTTACCCCAGTAAATTCACAGTGGACTCCTTGGTTTCCCCTTAACATGCCTGACTGGATTCTGCCTGGAGGCTCATGCCCCTCTGAGTGAATGAAGGGGAGAGGGATAAATGGATGCCCTGTCACTCACGCCTCATTGTGACTATTTTCTCATCTGGGTGCCCTCACTGGAGCAGGACAGCTGCTACCTGCTGGCTCTTGGTCCCCAGCATCCTGACCAGGTTGAGTTAACTCATCTATGCTGGAAAAAGAGCCGGGGAGAGCCGCACGCTGTGCCTGCCATAGATCTCCACCAGGGGGCAGCAGCGATCCAGCCACCATGGTTCCTTCCTGTTTCCAACGCTCTTCTGCCTTCAAAAATTGTAATTACTTCCTTGAAGCTTCTAAACACCACGGGACTGGATGACCTAGCTATCCCCGCCACTGCCGCCTTCCTGTGTAACTAAAACGTCTAATCTCAAGCCAGGGACTGAGTTAGTATTTCCCACTAGCCCCCCCCCTCCGCCCCCATCCCCATCTCCCATCCCCCAGCAGGCAGCGATCTGGATCTTCTCTGGTCTTGATTCCTGCTGGCTGGATCAGCCCAAGCCTGAAACCAAAGAACAATCACTCTCCCACGCAACGCACAAGCGCCTTTCAAGCCAGGGCAGCTTAACCGGGTAGATCTGGGGTGGCCTGAGCCCCAAAATTCAAGAACTCATCGGATAGCGCTGGCTGGTGCCGCATGGCTGGTACCGCACGGAGATATGTTTCTGGGGTGTCAGGAAGGGAGAGTAGTTCTGTTCTCTGTGTGGGGAGGACTGAGCATGCGCAGTGCATGGCATGCGGGCCGGGAGTCGAGGGAGGGGCCTGTGGTTGGTAGGAAGAGCAGAGCAGGCGGTGGGTATGGGCAGTAGGGGTGGCTGTCACGTGAGTGAACAGGGGACAAGGTGTGCCACCTCGACCCGGTCTACCTTTCTAACTTCTTGTTCCTTTAGGTTTTTATTTTTCATTTTATTTTATTTTTATCTTATATTTTTGCAATGTCTTCTTTAGCCCAGGCTGTCCTCAAACTTGTCTTCACCTCCCAAGTGCTGAGGCTGCAGACATGTATCCACACCCCAATTAGTACCCTGTTTGCATTCTTTTGCCCGTACGTCTGTCTGTCTGTCTTGCCCTACTGGGGACCCAACTCAGGCCTTGAGTATGCTGGAATGTAGCTGTGGCTGAACCAGGAGCTGCTCTTCTGCTTCTCCGCCTCAGCCTTAATCATTTAATGGGAGCTGCGCGGCCTTGAATCTGACAAGCTTTGGATTCTGGCTGTGACTCCGGGTATGGCAGCCATGAGTCTGAGCTGAATGTCCCGGCTGCCGGAGAGAGGAAGGGCGTTTCTCCACTGCGGTTGTGGGGAGGGTGGTAGGAGGATGCAGGCAGGGCACAGGGCCTGCCCAGAGTGAGGCCCGGGGTGCTCCCGTGAGCCGTTGATGTCAGCATAGCGTCGTCGGCACCACCGTCACCTTGTCACACCCACTCCTAACCTACAACCACCATTATCACTGTCACCCACTGCCTTCCTCTGCCCCCAACTTACTTTTCTCCGGTTCTACCCACACTTGTTTCTTTTTTCTCAGGGGGCCTCAGCCCGTCCATTCCTTCTGCTGTAGCAACGTCTATAGCGAACAGGACTATATCTCACGTGGTCCTAGAGACTGGGTCACTCACAGTGGGTGAATCACTGCGTGTAGAGGCCGGCTCCTCATAGGTGGCAGCTTGTGTGCCTGCGCCTCCTTCCCCAGGGCATGCAGGGCTTGCCCACTGCCTTGCCTCGGATAGTGTAAGTCAGTGGTTCTCAGCCTTCCTAATGCTGCGACCCTTTAATACAGTTCCCCATGCTGTGGTGACCCCCCTACCCCTACCCCCCCCGGCCATAAAATCATTTTCATTGCTACTTCATAACTGTAATTTTGCGACTGTTAAGAATAGCATCATGGTGGCGCATGCCTTTAATCATGCTTTTAATCCCCAAAGCACTCGGGAGGCAGAGGCAGGTGGATTGCTGTGAGCTCGAGGCCAGCCTGGTCCACAAAGCTAGTCCAGGACAGTCAAGGCTACACAGAGAAACCCTGTCTCGAAAAACCAAAAAAAAAAAAAAAAAAAAAAAAAAAGCATTGTAGCGAATGCTTGTAATCCCAGCACTCAGGGAGGCAGAGGCAGGTGGATCTCTGTGAGTTCGACGCCAGCCTGGTCTACAAAGTGAGTCCAGAACATCCAAGGCTACACAGAGAAACCTTGTCTCAAAAAACAAAACCAAACTAAACCACAAATATCTGTATTTTTCTCATGATCTTAGTTGACCCCAGTAAAGGGCCATTTAAGCCCAAAGGGGTCATGACCCAGAGTTTGAGAACACCTGGTCCAAGAGCTCACTGTGTACCTGCTGGGCCTCCAGGCCTGGTGGCTGTTCTCAGGGAGCTGGGCTTGAGCTGAGACTTAAAGTGAGTGACTCTTGGGGCAGTTATGAGGAAGGCCAGCTCCTGTGGTTAGAAGGTTTACTGTGCTGAGGGTACTAAGAGGTTGGTGCCCATCAGACAGAGGCCACTGCAAAGGCCTCACTCTGAGTGCTTGCCAGCCACATGACATCAGACAGACATGGTGGCTATAGCATAGGGCGGCGCCTCAGAGCAGGCCGAGACACTGGACGTTCTCCACGAGGCCGGGGAACAACGCGGGGAGAGGGTCATAGCAGGACACTGCTCTCTAGGTCTTTCTTTGCTGGCTTGTTAGGTCCCCAGCCCCTTGTGAGTGTCAGGGCGGGGACTGGGGGAGAGCTGGCAGCCGGGAACAGGAAGCAAAGAGGCCCGGAAATAGATTGCCTCAGATACTGTGTGGCTTCTTCCCAGTCAGGCTTTGAATGGAGCCCCCAGAACCCGCCTGCAGCACCACCGTCTCCCTTTGACTAGAACAAAGCCCGAGTGGGTCTTGATTGCTCTATTGTGTGACTTGCTTCTGACTTGCAGGAGGCGGGAAAGGGAACAGCTCCCCTTCCAAGAGAGGCCCACAGGGGACTAGCGTGTGCCAACATGATGCCATGCCCCTCTTCCCATGGCTGCTCTCAGGGGTCCCTTCCATGCATGTAGCACCCCTCAGGACACATGCATATGGTGACAGGAGTCTGTCCGAGCCGCACTTCTGTTCTGTGGCTCATCCATTCACCCTGTAAGTACCCACAGGACTTCCCTCCGCATCACAGTGCTGGGACTAGGGTCACAGTGATAGGAGCCTCTGCCCCAGGGACCTGCATTTGTAAGCTGTCCTGTGATGTGGCCTCTGGGCTCCTTCATCAAGAGCCGTTTCAACTGGAGATTCTTTATTTCCATTGACCCATTGCCACAGTGGCTAGTGACTTCCCTTTTGGCTCAATACATTGCTAGAACTTTCCTTGCATATTCCAAGCAGAAAGAATGGTCTACAAAAAGGCCCTGGGACAGAGCCATCTCTAGGACGAAGCCAAGGGGGCTTGTAATGGGCCACTGAAAACATTACGTAACGGGGTCAGGAGCCTGGAACACCAGCGTTCTGCCCTTCCAACCACGTGGCACAGAGTACTCTCTCTCTCTCTCTCTCTCTCTCTCTCTCTCTCTCTCTCTCTCTCTCTCAATTTTCAAAACAAGGTTTCTCTGTGTGGCCTTGGCTGATCTGGACTCACTTTGTAGACCAGGCTGGCCTCGAACTCACATCGATCCACCTGCCTCTGCCTCCTGAGTGTTGGGATTACAGGCGTGCACCGCCACCACCACCCCCTGGCTGGCATAGGGCATGGTCAATTGAGCACCTGCCTCTTCTACCATTATCATCCTGGGGTCACAGAGCATCAATAGAGAGTGTGGTCCTGGTCTTTCCCCAGCTAGTTCCTTGCCATTTTGATCTCAGCCTAAAGTCCCCTCCTTAGGGAGTCCTGCCTGGTTTCCGCCCCATTTCCTGGTTATGTTTTTGTTTGGCTGCACCATCAAACACAGCACTGACTCCCAGAGTCATCTCCACAACCACATAAAGTCCAGGGGAGGTTTCATCTCTTTGTAAAGAAATGAGGCTCAGAGAGGTTCATCCTTTGCCTGGGGCCACACAGCACCCGAGTACCAAAAGCGATGTGTAAACCCAGGTCTGTCTAACTGCCCTAGTCAAAGTTCTTAGATCACAGAGGGATGGGAACGGCTTTCCCTCCACTCTGCCTGATCCCTGTGTCCTCATTTGCTCAGAGTGAGAACCAGCCCCTTTGGAGGTTCGAGGATGAAGTGTCTTTTAGTCCGGGAGGTAAAAGGAAGCCACTACGGGGCTGTGTTCCAAACGACAATGCCTGCCAGCAAGACCACCCCAAGTACCACCCAGACCCAACTTCCGTGTCACACAGAGAAAAACCCTTGGCCAGCCTCTGTCCCTCCTGGCTATGATCTGAGAGAGGGCAGAGGCCCTACCTAGAGGATATGCTGATGAGCTGGGGGGCGTGGCTTAGTACTGAGCAGCCCGATTTTTAGGACGTGCATAGGACCCTGGGTTCTGTAACTTAAGCAACTGATCACAGCAAATGTGTGTGGCAGGGAACATGGGAACCCTGGCATTACTTTGGAATTTTGCTGTCATCTAGGGGTGGCTGTAGCTGGCTCCAGCCCCTCACAGCCGAAGTCCTGCCTCAGGTGAACTTGAACTTCCTTCTGTTGTTTTCTGCATGATTGATTTTACAGTCAGGTACAGCCATGTACAAAGAAATGCCCAGGCTACTTGGGGAAGAAAAAATGAAAACAATTCCAACAGTGTATGAGGTGGTGGTGCTGTCTAATTTGCATCCTCATTTGCATATCATTGATATTCAAAACATGGCCACTGAGGAAAAGAGTCAGGAGACCTGGCTAGTCCCTCCTGCTCATCTTGACTCTCTCTCGGGGCAACAGAGGTTTCCAGGGGACGAGTCCTCCTCCGTTTGGTCTATACTTCTTGTGGTGTGTCCCTCCCAGCGCAGCTTCTAGTGGCTCACTCCTGGAGTAAGCCCCCTATTCATAGCCGTCTCTGGCTTGCTTTCCCAGAAGCCAACTTTCCCACGTGTTCACAACTCCCCATGGTGCCTCAGGGCGTGGCAGCTCAAAGACCACATTCCAAGGGTAGCCCTCTTGGGTTGCACCCGCACCAATCCTCAAAGCTGCTAGCTTGTATCTGCTTGATATAGAAACATTTCCACTTTGGACAGGAAATCTGGATAGTAGGCCCATCCTTCAACAGAACCAAACCAAACCAAACCAAACCAAACCCAGTAGCAGCGTTGGAAGTGTGTGCGTGCTGTTCCAACATGACTTTGAAAGCGATTCCATTTAATTTTATCTTGCTCTTCAGTCCCTTTTTACCCGAGAGAACCAAGGAGCAGGGGGTGGCACATGGCACCCAGGTCACTTGGTGAGAGCAGTGCTTGTCCCAGGATGTGCAGTCCAAACACATCCCTTCGTTTCCTCCAAACTAAACAAAGGAACAAAAGCATTACAAGTCAGTGACTGACCCGCTCCCTCCATGGAGCCTCCTCTCTGGAGGGGCAGAAGGGGCAGCAGGCATTTGCATGTGTTTTTTTTTTCGGGGAGAGAAGTGAGGAAAAGGCTCTTCTGCCTGAGTGTTGGAGGTGGGACAAATGACAAGCAAGTGAGAGCATTCTGTCCGCTGGCCCATGCCAGCCCGCTATCTGCTTTTTAAAATAAAGTTTTATTAGCACATTGCCATACCCATTTGTTTACATGTTGTCTAAGGCTAGCCTTTTGTTTTGAGACAGGGCCTCTATGTAGCCCAGGCTATCCTCTAACTCTCAATCCTCCTGCCTCAGCATTCTGAGTGCTGGGACCACAGGCATTCACCCACAGGTCTGGCTACTATGTTTTAACACTTAACACCAGGAGTGTATGGCGTAGCAGTGACTGTACATCCGACAAAGCCTGAAATATTTACTATCTGGTGCTTTAGAGGAAACATTTGTTAACCTTAAAAAAGACTGGGTATGTGAGAAAAAAAAGCGTTAAATAAAACACACACGGCTCTAAATCAGGAGAGGTTTTTGGGGTGATATGGAGGAGAACTTCCTTTAGGGGAAGCCCAGGGAGGTGTTGATGGAGAGAAGACCGTGGGCTGCAGAGTGTAGACTATGCACATGGTGCTCATGTGGAGCTGGCGTTCACAGGGAACTTGAGGGAGGTAGAAATGAGGAGCTTGCCTGGAGGCTTTTAACTGCCCTGGGTAACACAGCAACTACCAAACAGAGGCCCGTGGACATCTCACCCCCTTTTTGTCAGGGGTTCTATTGTTTCCATGAGACACCATGACCAAAAGCCACTTGGGAGGAAAGGGTTTGTTCGGCCCACACTTCCACGTCACTGTTCATCACCGAAGGAAGTCAGGACAGGAACCCAAGTAGGGCGCGAACCTGGAGGCACGAGCTGGTGCAGAGGCCATAGAGGGGTGCTGTTCACTGGCTTGCTCCCCGTGGTTTGCTCAACCTGCTTTCGTATAGAACCCAGGACCACCAGCCCAGGGATGGCCCCATCCACCATGGGCTGGGCCCTCCCCCATCACTCACTAATTAAGGAAATGCCCTACAGGCTTGCCTGCAGAATGATCTTATGGAGGCATTTTCTCAGTTGAGATTCCTTCTCAGATGAATCAGTTGACATAAAACCAGCCAGCACACACCTCAGGCAGGCGCTTCCATGAAGTAGTTGTCTGTGATCTTCAAAACAGAATTCTCTACCATGTCAAAGTGCCAAGGACGTGGATGTCATGTGGACAGAACTTCCTGAATCTCATTTTTTACCTGGGAGTCCCTCATTCTCCTCCGGTAAATGCATGTTGCATTGCAAAGGGATTTTGGAATACGGGGCTACCTCATACCCCCAAAGGAAGTCTGAAACCAACCCTTCCTCCAAGCCTCAGAGAGAAGATGTTAGGCTGGGTTGGTGCATTGAGAGGCAGACCTCCTACCTCAGTGCCAGCCTCGCCCTTGGGAACAGGGCTCGGTTTAGTGCCATTGCCCGATCATTTTCTTTTGAGCTTTTGTTTTGTCCTGCTCTGACTCTCACTTTGTGGAGAAGAAATCAGGGCTTTCTTTGTAAACAGATTCTAGGCCACTCTGGGAAGTGGCTGGTTGACTGTCAGGTGTTGCCTGTCAAGTGGTACCTTCCTGGGATCACGTGCCTACATCAAGTAGCTCCCTCCTGGCTGCAGACTTGAATTCACTGCTTATTTGCCCTTGTGATGATGCAGTACCACGAGTGGCCACCAGGAGGCGCGATCTAACAATCTTCCTTGGGCCTGAATCTAGACTCGCCGCTGAAAGAGAGACTCATCAGCCTGTGCGAACTGGAACCCGAGTCAAATCTATTGAAATGGGGTGGAGGGGGTGGGGAGAGTCCTGGGATAGGGGTCGGGGTAAAGATTGTATCCAACGCAGCAGGAAACTAGTGTGGGTGTAATTCACAGACTGAGCTTCCTGGTACGCTGACACCCAGGAGTGGGTTGTGCAGTTGTGTGTCTCTTCCCGGCTGGCTTCCGTCTGTGTATGTCTGAGCAGGTTCACGGCTTCCGAGCAGGTCCGTTCTAGTCTGCCCAGAAGGGACCTTGCTGTCACTCACCTCCTCTTAGCACACTGCCATCCAGGCTCCAGTGTTTGTCTCCCTGCTCCACCCTCAAGGCCAATCAAGCTGTGAAAAAGAAGCCCCTTCTCCCAAGGTCCCAGCTGATAACCAAGGTGGAGTTGAAGCAGGCAGGGAGGAGTCTGAAATTCGGGCAGTGGCTCGGTTCTCTGAGGGGACACCCGGAAGAGCTGAGGGTGGGATCCGGGCTGTGGAGAAAGCCCTTCAGAAGCTTGTCGGCAGAGCCTTGGCTTCAATGCCAATCAGCACCTAGCCTGTAACATGGGGCCTGGCATGCAGAGTAAAACAGACACTAAAATAAGCAAAGGCAACAGATGTATGCGGGCGGACACCACAGGCCCAGTTTGGCAGAGGCAGGAAGCCTGGCACCTCCCTTCTCCTGCCCTGGCTAGCCCGTGCCTCTGCCAGGGTTGGTATATGCCGGGGTTGAGTTCTGGACCTGGAATGTATAGTCTGGGCCTTCTGGGGCCCAGCCACTTGTAGGCACACGGAAGAGGCTCAGTATTTGTAGTGAGCATTATCCCTTGTAGGGTCTTGGGACTTAGGGGTGTAAATCAGAGACCTGAAGAAAGTGAGCTGACCAGAGTTTCTCCCCTGTGCCCTGTCACCCCAGTGCTGTAGTGGTGTCTAGAAAGCGGTTCTGTCCAAGGCTGAACCCATCCTGTGGCCCTGCTGGAGAGCAAGAAGCCCTTGAACTTACTGAAGCTGTATCCCTGTGGGGAAAGGGGACACATCTGAGCCCCCTGTGGTGTTCTAGAACAGGAGGAAAAGGCCCGAGACACTGTCAGCCTGTAACACAGCTGCAAAGGCGGAAGAAGTCTCCTGTGGTCCGTCACGGAGACTGTGTTCATGCCCCCAAAGTAAATGTGTTTCCAGCCTAGAGGACTCGCATGCTTGGGACTGTCAACTCATAACAGGGTCCTTCCTTAATACAAATTGTGCCGGGGGCTGCAGGTTGGGCATCATGGTTGCCGGCTGGGAGATCTGTGACGGACACGCTCCTGGCATGTCTCCTTAGCCTGTGGAATGAGACATCACTAACTGTGTCTCCCATTGCTGCTGACCTGGTGGGGGGTGCTGGGGGGCTGGATAACCCTGAGGGGAGCTGGGTTGGCACCATGAGGTGCCAGCAGTGCCCATCCTCCCTCCCTTTGTCCTGTCAGTCAAAAGTATCTCCAAGTACTCAGTGAACCCAGCAGACTTGGGAGTCCTGGCTTCCATTCCCAGTACTAAACAAACAAACAAACAAACAAACAAGTAAACACCTCCCAGCACTGTTGGCATTCTGTGGTGAAAGTTGCTGTGGTTGGGAGCATGGACCGACTTCTCCTAAGTGCCTCGGGGTTACCACAGCTGTGGTGATGATGCCGGGCGACCGGGAGATGACAGCTGAAGTGCTCTGAAGCCAGATGAAAGCCAGGAGATTCCGCGGGGGCTGAGGCTCTGTAGAAGGCACAGAAAACTGTAATTGAGTTGGTGCGAAGGCTTGTTGTGATGGCCAGAGTCTGGCTTTCCCAGGGGACTGCAGTCAAATTAACAGGAACCAGATGAAAGCTGGGAACATTGATAAACCTGTCCCACGTGTGTGTGTGTGTGTGTGTGTGTGTGTGTGTGTGTGCGCGCGCGCAGTGCACAGGCACACACACATGTATGTACACACAGTTACACATAGATGCACAGACACTTAGCCACACGCAGATACACACAAACAATCAGAAACACACATGCATGTGGTTTGGGACAGGGAGTGCTTAGACACAGGCATGCAACATGCAGACACACCCATCTCCCTCTCTTCCCTACAGCCATGTTAAACTTTTTATCAGATTTGAAGGTGAACAGCCCCTGTGGCCCAGGAAAGGAGCTAGAAGATATAGGGCCCAGGTGATGGGAACCTGTTCTGGCCACCAGCCTCCCTGGGTTTGGTGTCTTGTGACCCACCTGGAGACAGGATAGATCTCTTGTTGGAAATAACCACACCCAGTCTTGGAGCAGAACTTCCAACTGGTGCCTTGAGGTGGTTCTGTCACTCATGTGGAGGCTGGGTCACTTCTCACCTCAAGGGGGTCTACTCAAACTCCTGTACCAACCAAGGACAATGCATGCAATAAACCTAGAACCCCTATTCAGATCTAGCCAATGGACAGCACATTCTCCACAGTTGTGTGGAGAGCGGGGACTGACTCTGACATGAACTCTGGTGTCCCCAATTTGACCACTTCTTTGGATGCTTTAATCCTTAGAAATGGAGCTTTGGGCCCCAGCCCCTCCCCACTCAGCTCAGCAAAACAGGTTAAGGTGGTGATCAACCCAGTGATCGTTAGGACAATGAGCAGTAACTAACTGATGTCAATACCAACCATTGATTGCTCCACAGACGGGAGAAGCCTGAGGCTTGGGGGAGCCCAGAACAGGATCCTCCCAAGTCCTGTCAGTTTCCAGGGTCCTGAGGGGAGGGTGGTATGCTTCCTTCCTGCTTCCTGCTTCCCAGTTCCTTTTTATTCGTGCACCAGATGCCAAGTTATGAATCTGCTCAGCAATCTTTTTCTTGTGCATCATCACGGTTCAGAAATATATTTTTTAAAATGCTTTCTTGTGCCATTTTGGCGTATAAGAGCCTGCAGAGATGGACGGCTAAGGTTGCACTCGGGACAGTGAAGTCAGCGCTGCCTAGAGGAGCTTAGCTTGTGGCCACCACAGTTGCCTTAGTCTCAGAGAGAGAGAGAGAAAGAGAGAGAGAGAGAGAGAGAGAGAGAGAGAGAGAGAGAGAGAGAGAGAGAGAGAGAGAGACAGAGAGAGAGAGAGAAAGAGAGAGAGAGAGAGAGAGAGAGAGAGAGAGAGAGAGAGAGAGAGAGAGAGCGCGAGCGCTTGGCCAAGGTCATCCAACTGGATATAGTTGGCTTTGTCTGGAATCTCTGGAGCTTTAAGAGCACAGACTGAATTCAGAGGGGGATTCGAACCTCAAGTGAAAGGGATGATTGTTTCTAGGGCAGTGTGCTAGCCATGTCCAGGAAATGCTGTCAGATGGTTTTGTGTGCTAGGAGGAGATGGGAGGAGGGGCCATATTGGCGAGGAGGAGGGAGAAGAGGTGGTCCAGGCGCAGGAGGGTATAGGAACAAGGCTTTGAAGTCTGAAGGGGTCCCCTGCCCTCTGAGGTGTTCCACAAGGCCAGGCCTGCCTCTGCCTTGCTCTCGATGACAGGTGGTGACTGGCCTGCCCTCTGTGAGTCTCTTGGGAGTCTTGTCAGTGGACTGCATTGGACAGATGACCTGCACACCCAGCTGTGTACGCAGAAGCCAGTTGGAGGCTGGCAAGATGGCTCAGCAGGGCAAGGTGCTTGCTGCCAGGCTTGATGCCTGGAGACCCACAGAGTAGAAGGAGAAGACTGACCCAGCAGGTTTTCCTCTGACCTCTATATACGCGTGTGCGCGCACGCACACACACACACACACACACACACATGTGAACACACAACCAAAAATAAAATAGACAAAAATGTAAAAAACCCCACATCTGTGGCCGTTAGCACTTCTGTTGAGAGACATGATACAAACTTGCTAGGGAGAAAAGAAACCCTCAGAACCCCAGAGGCAGGTCCTCTGGCTGTATAGGTCCTGATGGCCAAAATAACGTGGCCTTAGCATGTGGCTCATGCACACATTCAGTGTGAACCAGTGTTCATCAAGTGTACCTTCTGTGTTCCTGGGACTCTGCACACAGCGCTTGCTCCGTGGCCTTTGGCCTCTCTGTGTTGGCACTTCCTGCTCTGGAAATACCGTTAAACACGAGAATCAAGAGGAGAAAGGATCAAATCCACCATTGTCTATTTAGAGCAAGCTATATTTTTGGGGTGTGCCTGGGACCGATTAGCCTGGGACATAAGTCGGGATTTAGGAGCAAAGCCCTTGCTGGCCTCTTAAAGTCCTTTTTATAGGAGAGATAAGGTACTTCCAGGGGTGAGAGAGTCGGCTTGCTACATTGTTAGAAAGATACAGCGAAAGGGAAGGAACCAGGGTAAAGATGTATCGACATCATGGGGGTGGGGTGGGGGAGGGGAAGATGGGGTGGGTGGGTGGGGACAGGCTAGTGAAGGCTGACAAGAGTGTTTTGCACTTTTCATGAGGTCTAAGAAAAAGGAAGTTATTCTTAATTACAGACAGAAACCTTAACATGCAAGGACGTAACAGAGGACCATCAGGGACGTATTCTTTAATTTTTGCAAGGATTTAACATTGGGACAGACAACTTATCCTTTAACTACAGAAACCCTACCCTTCGGGGAGACGAACAGGAACTTACTCTTCACCGCCCTTAACCCACAAGGCACGTTGTTCCTGGTTCGGTCTTATAATGACCTTGACCTCTTGAGGCGTTGTTGGTAATGAAATGAGGTCAGATGCATAAGCGCAGTGATAGCTCGTTGCCACACAGGCAGTAACAACCCTTACTGTGTGGTGTCTCCACCTGCGGGACCTTACTCGTCCATCCCAGCCCTCCCAGCGTATTCTTCCAACTCCACTTTACTTTCCCCAGCTGTCTTCTTTATGGACATTAAAAAAAAGTATTATATTAATATGTGTGTGTGTGTGTGTGTGTGTGTGTGTGTGTGTGTGTGTAGACAACATGCAGGAATGATTCTCTCCTTCTACCAGGAGAAGTCCAGGGATCAGACTCGGGTCCCCAGGCTTGTAAACACCTTCACCTGCTGAGACATCTTGGGAGCCCACGGCCCGTGCTCTTGCCCCCCAGTTTCTAGATGAAGAATAACAGCAAGGCTTACAAAGGAGGAGAGAGGAACAGGCCGTGGCTATCCCTTCGTGCTTCTAGTGAGAGACGGGCCAGATGGTGGGTTTTTGTCAGCGTGGAACACGCACGGCATGAAATTTCTGGAAGTAAAGAGGTTATGCAAGGCTGTGTGAGAGAGCGTCAGCTAAGGAGCAAGCTATAAGGAGGCAGTTTAGAAAGGAACCAGGCTTTCTCTGCCAGTGTGTTTATTGGCGAAGGGTAAGAGGAAGAGAAGGGAGCCCTGGCCCACGTGGGTGGACATGATCGAATGTGGCAAGGGTGGATGATAGGGACATCAGAGAGCTGCTTGCTCTGGGGGAAGCATTTTTCATTTCTCCACTCTGCCACTTCTCCAGGAAACAGGGGCATACAGGCAGCTGGATTTGGGGACTTGTCACATCTCCTTTCTCTTCTAGTCAAGAAATGTACTTATTTAATTAAATTTCCGTTGGGTTCAGCTCCCCTCCCGCCCCCTGCCCTGCAGCTAATTTTTGCTTCTGTTTTCTTCTTTCTTTCTTTCTTTCTTTCTTTCTTTCTTTCTTTCTTTCTTTCTTTCTTTCTTCCTTTCTTTCTCTAGACATTAGGTAGGCCAGAATGCATCAGCAGAAATGACAGCATCAGTGATACGAATAATAGAAATGGTAAAACTCAAACAGTGCTCTAACTTCTGGAATCTTCTCCTGGTGGCAGAAGCCACCTTGTCTCTTTAGATGGGTCTGTTGCTCAATGTTCTGCCCATGGCTTCTTTAAGGACCAGAGGGGGTCTCCCCCTCCCTTCTCTCTCTCTCTCTCTCTCTCTCTCTCTCTCTCTCTCTCTCTCTCTCTCTCTCTCTCAGCTATTTCTATTTCTACAGGGAAATAGAGGACATTTGGCTGAGAACGAGGCTGTCTGCTTCATGTTACTCTCTCATGTCCTGAAGAGTTGATTCTAGTTCAGGGTCCAGCAAGCTATAGTATGTCTGGCCCACCATTTACATTTTAAATAAAGTTTTATTAAAACATAGCCACATCCACTTATTTATACTTTTTTTTTTTTTAACCTCTGCTTTATGCTATAATGGCAAGACTCAGTGGTTAAGACAAAGCAAACATGTATTTTATCCTGTCCTTTACAGAAAACATTGTTAGAACTCTCTTCCTGGTTTCTCTGTGGTTTTCTGGCTGATTCTGATGTGTGTGTCTGTGAACAAGTGGGCTCAGTGGCTTATGTGTTCACGGTCTGTTCATTGTACCAAGCCCATGTTAGATCCAAGGGACTTAGAGATGAGTATGTGTGCTTTTTCCCTTTGGGGATGATTGTGACACAGTAAGGTACAGAGGGAGTGTCAGCTGTCAGGGATTATTTCCCGAGGTGATGTCACATGGCTGCCATTATCGTCATGTGATGAACAGGGAGCTGGATGCTGGGATCTGAACTGTCATAGGCAGTCAGTTTCAGAACCAGGTTGCCTAGACTCTAGTGACTGAACCTGTGACTCCTGACCTCTTAGATTCCAGGTGCATGTGCAGAGATGACCCTGCATTGCAAAGAGGATGTGCCGGTGACGGCAGGGTGCATGTGCGGAAGGGACTGTGCGCCTGTGATGGCTTAGTGTGTGTGTGTGGAAGGGACCCTATGCCTGCGATGGCGTGGTGCAGCCTCTGTAGCCCTAAGACTTCTGGGCGTACCATCAGGCTCATGTTTACCTTTTAAAAGTTCAACTTTGCGTCCCCTCCGTTTTCTTTTTCAATGGCTTGTTTAATAGGAGGAGAGTCTAGGGTCCTTGAGAATAGCTTTGCAAAAGGCAGCAAGTCCAAGGAAAATGATGCTCTGGGCTTCAGGAACTGTGTGACCACATGTGTATTTTGAACAAGCCCCTGATAAATGCTAATATGCCTCTGTCAGTCTTCACTTCTTGGTAGTCACCTCATGGATTTTTCATTTCTGTCACTTGTCATGTTCTGACTATTTAGAGAGCCGGGGTGTTGTTCCTTTCCCTAACAATCAGTATATGTTAGAAATGAGATTTCGTTGTTGAATACAACAGTGGTTTTCTTTCCTTCCTTATTTTTAAAAGTCTTCCAGTCTCCCATTACTAGCACCTGGCATCCTGACCCTGCTTGGCTTATCTCAGAGGATGTAATGGCCACAGCTGACATTGACCCTCAGGGACAGGACACTGCCTGGCTTTAGCTGGGATGCATGGAAGGGCTGTGTGGATCTGCCGATTCAAAGGCTTTGGGGCTCCTGGGAGGAGTGTTTTCTTTGGAGTCAGAGTGACTGTATACAGTTGATGGTTAAGCAAATGTAGAGTGAAGCAATATCCAGGAGTAGCTAGCCTGTTTGTGGATTAGAAGAAAGTGGGGTTGTTTTCATCCACTCATTCTTCTTTTCTCCCTCCCACTATCTTCCTTTTCATCTTCCTCTCCTTTTAGTTATCTGTCTGTCTTTCTCCATTTCTATTCATCCACTTAACCATCAGTCAGTTTAGCTACGTAGGCAGGCGCTAGCCATCCAGCAGCCAGCCAGCGATAGCAGCCAGCGCAGCAAGCGCAGCAGCCAGCCCAGCTAGCAGCCAGCAGCCAGGCACCAGCCAGCCAGCATGCCATCCATCCATCATCCATCCATCCATCATCCATCCATCCATCATCCATCCATCATCATCCATCCATCCATCATCCATCCATCTATCATCCATCCATCCATCATCCATCCATCTATCATCCATCCATCTATCATCCATCCATCTATCATCCATCCATCCATCATCCATCCATCCATCATCCATCCATCCATCATCCATCCATCTATCATCCATCCATCCATCATCCATCCATCTATCATCCATCCATCCATCATCCATCCATCCATCATCCATCCATCCATCATCCATCCATCCATCATCCATCCATCTATCATCCATCCATCCATCATCCATCCATCCATCATCCATCCATCCATCATCCATCCATCCATCATCCATCCATCCATCATCCATCCATCCATCATCCATCCATCCATCATCCATCCATCCATCATCCATCCATCCATCATCCATCCATCCATCCATCCATCCATCTATCATCCATCCATCTCTCCATCCATTCATCTATCATCCATCTATCTCTCCATCCATCTATCATCCATCCATCCATCATCCATCCATCCATCATCCATCCATCCATCATCCATTCATCCATCATCCATCCATCCATCATCCATTCATCCATCATCCATCCATCCATCATCCATCCATCCATCATCCATTCATCCATCATCCATCCATCCATCATCCATCCATCCATCATCCATCCATCCATCATCCATTCATCCATCATCCATCCATCCATCATCCATCCATCCATCATCCATCCATCCATCCATCCATCCATCTATCATCCATCCATCTATCATCCATCCATCTCTCCATCCATTCATCTATCATCCATCTATCTCTCCATCCATCTATCATCCATCCATCCATCATCCATCCATCCATCCATCCATCTATCATCCATCCATCCATCATCCATCCATCTCTCCATCCATCCATCCATCATCCATCTATCTCTCCATCCATCTATCATCCATCCATCCATCATCCATCCATCCATCATCCATCCATCCATCCATCCATCATCCATCCATCATCCATCCATCCATCATCCATCCATCCATCCATCCATCCATCATCCATCCATCCATCATCCATCCATCCATCATCCATCCATCCATCATCCATCCATCCATCATCCATCCATCCATCATCCATCCATCCATCATCCATCCATCCATCATCCATCCATCCATCATCCATCCATCTCTCCATCCATTCATCTATCATCCATCCATCTCTCCATCCATCCATCCATCCTTCTCTCCATCCATCCATCCATCCTTCCTCTACCCACCATCTACATCTCTTCTGTATCTCTCCATCCATCCATCTCTCCATCCATCCATCTCTTCATCTATCCATCCATCCTCTACCCACCATCTACATCTATTCTCCATCCATCTATCCTACCCGAGTATCTATGTATCTACTTAACCATTTCTCATCCATCCATCTACCCACCCACCCACCCACCCATCTGCCCATCCACTCATCATATATCCCCTATCCGCCCATCCACTTACTTCCCTATCATCCCACCTACCCATCATTTGACACACTCATCCATACAGCTACCCACCTTTCCATCGCCCATACATTTATCCACTCATCTATCCAACCTGTAGCTATCTAGTACGTTCTATGCGCCAAGGGTACCACGATATGATTGAGATTTGGAGCTGCTGAGCAAGTGCTCTGCTGGGAACTATGCCATCTGAGGAGGGAGACAGTTGATAAACTATTCAACAAATAAAAAATTTGAGGATCTGATAGACACTGTGAAGAAAATGGTGAGAGAGTGCTACACAGCTGGGCGTTTGGAGGTCTGTCTAAGGAAGTGACATGTGATTACAGACAGTAAAAGGGGAAGAGATTGGCAGAAAGAGTGCCCTAGACAGGCAATGGTGATATGCAGAGACGGGCTTGATCTCCAGTGTTTGCAGGTACGATAGCTATACACCCATCTAGCTGTGTACACGTTCACCCACTAGTGCACCCATCCATTGTGCCCCGTCACCTCATTGTGCGCCCATCAGGTATGTACATCAGTCATCACTACACATGATCCATGCTCCCAGTTTGTCCATCCATGTACTATCTATGTGTGAACCAATCTGTTTGATATCTGTATAAACCAATGTCCACTTGTGTACCCTTCCATCTGTGTGCCCACTTGTGCATCCATATACCCCTCCATCCATCTGTGTGCCCACCTGACCACTCCATACCCCTCCATCCATCTGTGTGCCCACTTGCCCACTCCATACCCCTCCATCCATCTATGTGTCCACCTAACCACTCCCAAACCTCTCCATCTGTCTGTGTACCCACCTGACTACACCCCTCCATCCATCTGTGTGCTCACCTGACCACTCCACCTCCCTCTATCCATGCATATACCTATTTGCTTGTCTGTCCGCACACCCGCAAAGCATCTGTGCATCCCTCTATCTGTGCATTCAACAGACATTTGTAGACAAACTGCTTCATGCCAGGCTCCTGGATATGGATGTGAGCCATAGACTGTATGATCATGGTCTACTTCTTTTTTTGAAACATTCCCCTCACTTAGTCTCTGAGAAAGTGTTCTCCCTTGATAACCTCTTTTCTTTTGGTCATGGAACGCATTACCTGTATCTTAAATTTCACTCGTCTAAGAATTAGTGTCTTTTCTTTCTAGTAAGGTCTTCTACCTACTCTTGTTTCAGCTAGAGGCCACCCCAGGGCCTTTGTTCCTGCCTTTTCCCTCAGTCTGGGGGCTTTCTAACCCTATCCCCAGCTGCTTCCTACCAAACATTCATGTTCTTAAGTGTGTTTTTCTTCAGAAAAATCCTCCTGTCCCTCAACCCCGAGTTTCACCACCACTTTCGATTGAGAAGTCTAGGTTTTAAATACACATTTATTTTATATGGATTCCACACCGCTCTCATTCCACATCTGTAGAGCCCTCTGGTGATCACTGTGTCTCTGCTACCTTTCCCAGAGTCTGGTTTTCTATTAATATTTGTGGAAACAAAATGTCTTTAGAGACCTCGTATCTTGAAGGTTGTTGTGTTTCCACCTAGGAAGAAGGCAGGTAAGAAGGCATCAGAAAAATAACCAAGATGGGAGTGTCTTATGCGGGTCTATAACTCAGTGCCAGGCCTTGTGTTCAGGGCTTTCTGTGTGTTATTTTCTTTAGCTCTCCCAGTGTGACCACAAACTGGATGCTGTCCTTTCCCCATCTGCAGATGAAGAGACAGGCTGAAAGAGCTTAGGTCACATGTCCAAGGCTTCCCAAAGACTGACTGGCAGAGAATCTAAGCCTAGACTTGGTCCTCACGTTCATGACCCCTCTGACCTCTCATCTTGATTCTGCTGGGCTATGACATAACAAAACCTCCGTAACAGGATGTAGTTGCTCAGGTGTGTTGCTCGAGTGCTAGTGAGCTCTCTTGCTTTGAATCGGGAGGTTGACCAGATAGCCCATGTGTGAACTTCTACCCCTAGTTGTCTGAAAGGTCCCTAGTGTTGGTGAATCCTGGGTGTGCTGGTACAGATATGATGTCCTTTTGAGCTGAATCCCTGGGTGGGCGAGGAAGAGCACTTCTCCTTTGATAGTGAGTGGTGGTGCTTTGGCCCCAAGCCTTCCAGTTTCTTCCTGTTTCTGCTTTCCCAGGATCTGCAGGCAGAGCCTGGCTTTTCAAATTGGCTTCAAAGATAACGATCTGATTTAGTGATTTATTTGATTAGGCTTAAATATATTTATTACATGTTTAAACACATCCCAGCGAGCTGGAGAACGAACCACAGGACTGGCCTGGCCTGGATTTCCGGGACCCGCTGGAGCAAGTTCAAAAAAACTTAATCCACTTAGAGAAAACCAGAGCCAAGTCTAATCCAATCAGCATGTTCTTGAGGCAGGACACCCCACCTCCTGCCCGTAACCCTGGTGCCCCCCGAACCTCCGCCCAGAGTTCAGAAGGGGTCGAGGGTTGAATTCTGGACACTGAGACCACAGGAACTCACGCTTCTCAGCTTCTTCATCACAGGGCCGGGAAGGAGGCTCGTTAGGAGCTCGTTATGTATTAAGATGATAGTGACTTTTCTTTATCATACAAACATTATTTCTACTTAATTTTGGAAAATTAAGAAAAGTAATTAAAAACAACCAAATCACCAGTCTTGCCTGCATTAACATCTAAGGGAAAAATCTTTCAAGTGCTTTAAAAATTACTTGAGACAACTCTGATTGTATTTTATGTATTTATCTATTTACCAGTTTATGTGTGTGTGTGTGTGTGTGTGTGTGTGTGTGTGTGTGTGTGTGTGTGTATAACCTGTGCTACAGTGCATATTTGGAGGTTAGAGGACCTCTCTATGGAGTTGGTTTTCTCCTTCCACCTTTCTGTAGCATTTAACACAAGCATCTTTACTCAACGAGTCATCTTGTTGTTGGTCCCTGTGATTGCATTTTAATGATAATATTTTGAACTCTTACTGTGTAGCCCAGGCTGGCCTTGAAGTCAGTATGCTCCTGCCTCTGCCTCCTTAGTCCTGGGACAACAGATTTCTGCCACCACACCTGCTCCTGACATCCCTGTCTTTAAAGACACTTGTCTCATGGTGCAGTCAGTGGTGGTGTTCATTTCCCAGTGAGGAAATGTGGTCAGTGGGACCTAGGGCTGGCCTAGAGGTGACAGTCACCTCCGTAAGACAGTCCGGGCCGAGGATATCTGTTGGTCATGCATGGCTCACGTTGAGGGCTCCAGCTCAGTATGCCTCAGTGCTCACTCCCTTTGTTGCCCTGGAGGCGGCCCCCAGCAGAGCTGTCCTGGGCAGTCCACACCGTGAAGTTTCTTCCTGTCTCAGTGGGTCCAGTGCCATCAACTTTTTATAGTTTATAGATGAGGATTTTAAGAGAGAGAGAGAGAGAGAGAGAGAGAGAGAGAGAGAGAGAGAGAGAGAGAGAGAGAGAGACAGACAGACAGACAGACAGACAGACAGACAGACAGACAGACAGACAGACAGACAGACCACATCTTGCCCCTGACCAGGCCACACAGCCCCTTCCTTGTTAATAGCCACTAATTACAACCTCACTGTACAGCTGCCATCTCTCCTGGGAAGGAACCAAGGGCGGGGGCAGTGGGGGGCAGAAAAATCTTCCCAAATCCAAATGGAGACAAGGAGATTTGACTTTGAGCTGTGCAGCCCTAGAGATCTGCTTGGAATCCCCACTCAGTGCACACCCTAAGGAGCATGCCGGGAGTGAAGGTGGGGTGGCCAGGCTCCCAGCCCCTGCAGGTCAGGTATCTTCATCATTTTCTTAGCTCCCAAGGTCTTGTGGGTAGTGTCTACCTGTGTTGACATGCAGATGTTGGGTATGCAAAGGGCCACTAAAGGGCCAACTAAATTCAGACTTTAGAATGCGAGATTCCTTCCCTCACTTCTCTTTCTTTCTTTCTTTCTTTCTTTCTTTCTTTCTTTCTTTCTTTCTTTCTTTCTCTCTCTCTCTCTTTCCCTCCCTCCCTCTCTTTCCCTCATTCTTTCTTTCTTTGTTGCCAGAGTCTCTCTCTCTGCAGCCCAGGCTGGCCTTGAGCTCCTGATCTTCCTGGAGCTAGTGCTGGGACTGCAGGCCTGAGTCTTCATGCCCAGCTAGGGGCTTTCTCTTTTAGGAGGGTCAAGCTTGTCCCAGGCAGGTAACCGTGCAGCCAGATGTGTATCAGTTCCAGTAAATGTCCTGCCACATCCACCACTCCCAACCCTCTACCTATTGAGTCATTAATTAGAAGCATCTAATTTCCCACGCTGGTTCAATCTGGGAGCGCGGGGAAGGGTGATCAAGAGAGAGAACCAGAGAGAGGAATGAGATCATTATCCCCGTCACACTCCGAGCCTAATGAAGTTTTGCTAGAATGGTTTTGAAATTCAGAGGCAAAGAGATGGGGCGTCTTCAGGGACACCTCATCAGCACACTCTTTTCCAGGGGAGGAGAGTCGTTCGTTCTCAGAAAGTCTGTGAAGTTCTTGGGCGGGCGGCTTGCTGACGCTCTCGCATCCAGGAGAGTTGAACTTGGTTAGCTGCCGACTTCCGAGGCTCCCAGCAAGTTCAGAGAAATGAGATCGCTGCATGGTCCAGCCCTGCAAACAGGAATGTGCCACACTAGACGCACTGGCTTCCGGCAGCTTGCTGTGCTGTGCTGTGCAGTGCATGAGTGTGGGTCCTTCCCTATGCCTCTGGGGTCTTTTGCTGTTACTGCCTCTTGGGAGTGGTTGCATTATCCGTGTCACCTTCTCAGCCTCCCTTGTCTCTGTAGAGTAGGGGTGAGGTAGGGTGGAAGACGAGAGTTATCCTATGTGTGAGAGTTATCCCTAAGCTCAGTGCCTGGCCCCCAGGTTGTAGTCTGTGGCGGCAGCTTTGGCCTTCATCAGGCTCTGCGATGGGCACTGGGCACCCACCACGCAGGTAAGAAGACACAGTTGTTGGAGGAGGTGCACAGGTAAACTGATACCCAAGATTAGGAGCTGTACATCGCCAGGGCCATGACATGAGTGTGGAGGGCAGAGGACAACCTCATGTACCAGTCCTGGCCTTCCACCTTGTTTGAGGTGACATCCCTCTGTTCCTTGCTGCTATGCCATCCAGATCCTAGGGGGCTCTCCTCTTTCTGCCTCTGTCTCCTCGTATGAGTGCACGGATTACAAATACCTGTGCTACTGTCTGGATTTTTCCGTGGATCTCCAGAGTCACCAGTGTGAGCCATAAGGCTCATGCAGCAGGTGCTCCACCCCGCTGAGCCATTTCTCAGCTGCCATGTTGTTCCTGGAGCTGGGTTTTTTGAAAGTTGTGTCTCTTAGTGCTATTTTACACTAACACATGCATTGATTTCCCTGGATCTCTTACTATTTCACTGCTCTTGTCAGTGCTTGGCAGAAGAAGAAGAGAATAAAAAGGAAATGCTGCCTTTTCATTAGGTGGTAGGAATCCTGGAAAGGCTCATTTGCTCATCAGAGAGGTAATATTCCTCCCATCTCTTTAGCGGGGCGTAGTCCACCTTTGTTTTTGACAGGGTCTGTCACTGAACTTGGAGCTTTGCAGTTCAGTAGTCTGGTGGCCACTGAGCCTCCTCAGCACTAGAGTTCCGGGCCCGTGTCACTGTGCCTGGATTTTATGAGAGTCCTTAATGCCGACACAGCAAGCTCTTTACCCACCGAGCCTTCTCCTCAGCCTTTCATTTGTCAGTGTGTTGTATTCAACCTGGTGAATCCAAAACAGAGCCTTTAAGACATGTCACCAATGTCACAGCTGTCATTCTTATTTGGCCGTGCTGGGGATTGAACCCAGGGCCCCCTGCCCTGTGCCAAAGCTGTCTTTCAAAATTGCTTCCCTTCTTGAACATAGCTCGGGCGCCGTTGAAACGGTGTTCTACCCCCTGGCGTTCCCTCCGTATGGGTGGCTTTGACATGAGACTCGTGCACTGGGTGGAAGCAGGAAAACGCCCTTCTTCTTTGGTCTTGATCTGAGGAGGCTCTTAGCATACCAGTTTTGATCTTCCTGGAAAAACATCCCGGAAAACTCCACTTGCTACCGTCCCCAGGCACTCCCGACCTTCAGCTTTGTTTTATGGGCTCATTAGCTCCACCAATTTCTTTAATTCAGATCTTCTCTTTTTTCCCAAACAAGGGAGACAAAACCCAAAACGATCCCTGAGGTGGGCAAGCAGTCAGGGTGGCTATAGCTGAGTGGGAGAAGTGACTGGCTGAATGACAGTCAGTTGTCACCTTGTTTTCTGTTTTCATTTGTGTGTGGTGTGCATTGGTGAGGGCATGGTTTACGCAGCTGGTGCCCAGCTTCCAGCATAGGCTCCCTGAGTAATTTCTGGATGAATGAGAAGTGAACTGGATGCCAAAAATGGGGAAATGATTGAGACAGGAAGATTAGACCCTCCCCCCCTGTGTGTGTGCATATGTATGTGAGCAATGTGCGTGTTCCTGTGGAGGGCTGAGGTTGGTTTAGAGAATCGACCAGTCTTCTGTACTATTTGTTGAGTCAAGACCTTGGTCCAACCGGGGGCTCACAAATATGTCTAGCCTTACTAGCCAGCTTGCTCAGGGCATTCCCAGTCTCCACCTTCTGAATCTGGGTTTGTAGATGGGCCGGTCCACCCACCCAGCATCTATGTGGATTTCTGGGAGCCCGGCTCAAGTTCTCATGCTTACACAGGCTCTCAGCCCTCAGTCCCCATTATCTCCTTTAAAATCGTGAGGCGAGCGTTTAGTTCTAATTCAGCAGCCTCTGGTAGGAATTCTGCAGAAGCCTGTGTTAGTTGTTATCACCGCAGAAGGACAAGGAAATACAAACCCAGAGATACCCCAGGCAAGCTCAGGCCTCTTTGCTGGTTTCCATCTGTTAGTGGCTTCCTGGTGCCTGGTGCCTTGGGGGCTGGTGGCCTCAGTGAGGGCTGCTCCTGGACTCCACTTCCCCATCACGGAACTTCTCTTGATGAGGCGGCCATGGTTGACTCTCACAGAAGGCCCACAGCAGGCAGGATGCTTTGCCCTCTTCCCAAGGCACCTGAATCACTGTCTCTTTTCCCAATTGCTTGGGTAATTGGAAGCAAGTGGATGGCATATATGTCCCCTGAGTTCTAATCCACCCGTCACAATCCTTTCCTCATATTTGGCATCCAATTCTCCTCTTGTTCATCCAGTAAATAGTTAGGGGAGCTTGTGCGGGGAGCAGGGCGCCGGCTGTGCAAGAAAGATAAAAGAGAATGAAGGGGCGCCCCTTCCCCCCCCTCCCCCGTTCCTGTAGGACTTCTCTTCGGTGGAGGAGGGAGCCAATCACATGGCAATTCGAGTGAGTGCTGAGTCCCAGGAATAGCAATTAGGGCGAAGGATGCTGAGATGCGGATGAGGCAGGGGCATGTCTGTTTTACGGCGACATTTGTACATCTGAGTGAGTCCCATGGGAGCCACAGGCATTTAGCGCATAGAAACAAAGATACCCAGATATCCTCCTGCCCCCCCCCCTGAGTTGAGAGTAATCCAGAGCAGAACTCAGGGGTGCTGCAGATGGAGACCCCTGGGCCAGGCAGTGGAAATAAGCCAATGGCAATGTCATGGCCAAGAGATTTCCAGAGAGCTTGTGAGTACGAGGCCCTGCGGGTGAGTGAGTGAGTTCAGCTTTTGTTGATCATTCTAGAAGGTGGACCTCAGGGTCTCAGCAACTAAACACAGAAGCTTATCCTTAAGCTCTGAGACTTGGGTGCTCTTGGTTGAGGGGGAGCCGAGGCCACTGTTCCAAGGCCATTCATTCTAGAAGGCGGGACTTAGGCTCCAGCCTCAAGTGCAGCACACGTACAGGGTCTCTGGATGGGAGGGTAGAGGATGGGGCCTTGAAATGCTGGATCTCACTTCTACCCATACTGCATTGCCACATTCTGGCTGCAAAGCATGCTGGGAAACGATTGTCTAGCCATGACCTAAGAAGAAAGAGGCATAAGGTGTTGGTGGTGCTGGAGTCTGGAGCTTGGCATGCTTTGCAGGCCAGAGCTACATGTTGGCATCCCTTGCTCTTGAGATCTAGCAGGGATTAGCCCCCACCTGTATACAAAGCCCTGGGCTAAACTTCCAAAGGAAATTGCCTTTAATTTTCATGTCAACCACTTGAAAGACTTCCTAGTGTGGCTCCCATTAGAGATGGGGAACCCGAGGTTTACAGAGGGTAGGTGCTTTCTTGGTGGTCACACAGCTAGGAAAGGTTGGATCTGGGACTTTAGCTCCCATTGCCAGAGGTGGCAATGGATGCTGTAGGCAGAATGTTCCCGGCTTCATCTCTATGGAAGACCTGCTCTGGTGTGGATCTCTGGTCTCTGGAGTGCTGCGTCAGTGGGTCCAAGGTCAAGGCTGTATGTGAGAACAGAGTCATTAGCCTCCACCCCAGTGGCTTAAGCAGTTGCCCTCTTGGCCTCTTTGAACTTCCTGCATCGGGGTCAGTGGGGGAGAAATGGATTCACTTCCCATCTCTAAGAGCTCGGAAGGGCAGGGAGTGCAGCAAACAAGACTTCAGACCTGAGATGCCGGCCCCACCCCCAGAGACTAAGCAGGGCCATAAGTCACAGGGAAGCTGCGTCAGATGGGACAGTGGAGATCAAAGAGGACATTGCTAGTGAGAGGAGGTCTGAGGAAGTTTGGGAAGAGAGGGCTTAGAGGCAGGATGACAGAGAACATGGTTCAGACGCTGGACTTCCTCTGGTCTCTCCCTTCCCCTCCTTTTCTCCTCTCTTCCTCTTCCCTGCTCTCTCTTCCTCTTCCTCCCCTCTCCCTTCTTCCTTTCACACAGGGTCTTACCATATAGCCTGGGCTGGCCTAGAACCCATGGCTCTTCCCACCCTTTCCTTCCTGCTGCTGGAATTACAGGCGAGTTACCTGTGATTCTTAGGAATTCCATCGTCTCTCTTTCTACTGCTGGAATGGAAGCCATATGGGCGCAGGGGGCATTTAAACTCCATGGCCTCGTCCCTAGCCCTTCAAACTGTGCCAATCATGGCCTAGGCCCTTCCCAGGCAGCTTGCTATGAACAGCAGCCATAGTCTGAGCAGGACTTCCTTGATGCTTTTTGAGGTGAGGTCCTGCCTCAACACACATGTGCACATGCACACACACACACACACACAGACACACACAGAGACAGACACACATACAGACATACATACACAGACACACACACACAGACACACAGACACAAACACATACACACACAGACACAGACACACACACAAACACACACAGACACACACCCAGACACACACAGACACACACCCAGACACACACACAGACACACACAGAGACAGACACACATACAGACATACATACACAGACACACACACACAGACACACAGACACAAACACATACACACACAGACACAGACACACACACAAACACACACAGACACACACCCAGACACACACACAGACACACACACACAGACACACATACAGACATACATACACAGACACACACACAGACACAAACACACACACACACAGACACACACACAAACACACCCAGACACACACACACCCAGACACACACACAGACACACACAGAGACAGACACACATACAGACATACATACACAGACACACACACACACACAGACACAAACACATACACACAGACACACACACAAACACACACAGACACACACCCAGACACACACACACACCCAGACACACAGACACAGACACAGACACACACACAGCTTTTCCAGGTCAGATCTGTTAGTTAAAAGGGTAATTTTCTTTCCTGGAGAATGTCTCAGAGCCTTCAATTTGCAGCGTCACTTGGATCTTCCCAATGGGGAGCTGATAGCCAGGGACACTCAACCTTTACCAGCACACACCAACCGCTTTGCCAACAGATCCTTCCAGCACGTTGTGGGACAGGGTTACTGGAACCCAGTTTGGGATTGTTCTAATGGGACAGTCGGTTCTTTGAGGTCCCTCCAGCCCCCATATCTAGATCATAGTCTGTGGTTCTCAGGCACAGAAGCAACTGTTGGTAGGTGAGTAGAGTCTTTAATGGTTTTCTGAAATGTGTTTCGCCGAGAATACGAGGGCCCACCCTCTTCACTGCGCCCTGCTTTGTCACTGTAGTTGGGGGTGGCATTGACCTGGTCCCCTGCTCAGCTTCTTCCCTGACAGTTCTCACCAGGGTCATAACTGCACTGTGACCCCAGCAGATCCCCCACCATGAAAAGGAAGTGTCACGGCTGCCCAGGCTGAGGTGCGTGGGGCTGAGCGGAAGAGGCGCGTGTGACTGTATTTGTGTGGCTGACTAATAGATGCTGACGGGGCTGTGGGACCCAGAGAGGCCTGTGACAGGTGTCAGGAGAGCCATGCTGTCCTCAAGGCCCAGCAGCAGCCCTCTCCTCACCTCTCTCCTTCCCTCTCTCCTTTCTCCCCCTTGCCCCCCCAGCTTTCTGTGCGTGTGTGTATGCGTATGTGTGTGTGTGTGTGGTGGGCAGAGCGTGGTGGTGGGCATCTTCCTCCATTGCTTACCATGTTGAATTTTTTTTTTTTGATCCTGGACTTGCTCAGTCAACCTGGAGCTTGCTGTCAAGGTGAAACTAGGCAGCGGAGTCTGAGGATCTGCCTGTCTTCTCTGCAGTGCAGGCATTGCAGGTATATGCTGCTGCACTTGGCTTTTTAAGCACATGCTAGGGATCGAACTCAGGTCCTTCTGCCTGTGCAGCCAGCACTTTACCAACTAAGATGGCCTCTAAGGAAAAAAATTTTGTTTGTTTTTTGTTTTTCAAGACAGGGTCTCTCTGTAGCCTTGGCTGTCCTGGACTCGCTTTGTAGACCAGGCTGGCTTTGAACTCACAGCAATCCGTCTGCCTGTGCCTCCTGAGTGCTGGGGTTAAAGGCGTCTCACTTCTCTCGGTTGGGCACCTCCACGCTCCGCTCTAGTAACCATTTCAAAGTACATGATGAATTGTGAGCCACAATGCCGTGGAACATTCTAGGTTTCCTCTGTCCCCCTCATCCAGCTGCTCCTCCTCCCCTCCCCACACCCAGTGGGCTCGTGTCGCCACAGTTCTAGCCTTCGATTCTGTGAGGACAGCCTTTTGCTTTGCTCATAGGAGTGAGAACCTTCGGCTTTTAGGCTCTTTGTGGGCATCGGGGCATTGAAAGGTCTTCTGGGAGATTCTGCTCTGTGTCTGGGGCTAGACGCAGGGGACCAGAGTGTGCAGCTCACAACCATCCTAACAGCCAGAGCAGGGTGCTCCTGAAGAAGGCCCCGATTCCGGGCCATCACCTGCTGTCTTCCTACCCACTCCCGCCAGCATCCTCCCCATCCAAAAAAAAAAAAAAAAAAAAAAAAAAAAAAGACCTAATGTTTAAAACAGCACTCACTCTGGGAAGATGCCCCATGGGTAGGTACACTTGCTGTACCACTGTGAGGACCCACATTTAAATCCTCAGCACCTGTGTATAAGCCAGTCCTGGCTAGGGGTGTCTGTTACCCTGAAATCGGAGGGTCGAGATAGGCAGATCTTCGGGCTTGCTGAACAGCCATGTTCAGAGAGAGAGCCTGTTTCCAAAATTAAGATGGAGAACAACTGAAGATTTCCAACATCTTGCTCTGGGCTCCACACTAATGTGTGCATACAAGTACATGGATGCATTTACACACACACACTCACACACACACACACATATACATACATACATACATAAACACACACATACATACATACACACACACACTCCAGAGCGTCCAACACTCACTGTACTCCTAGACTACCTGGGATCATGTTCTTACGGGGATCCCCGCTTACCAGGTCTCAGGTTGGCCCACGATTCTGCATCTGTAGCTCAGCCCCCATGTGGTGCTGGTCCCTCAGCCAGTAGCTAAAATTCCAGGAAGTCGGTATATCTCATCCCGAGGTCCAGACTGTACAGAGCTCCCAGGCAGTTACCATACAGCTCGGCTTGCTTCATTTACCCCAGCATTCGCTCTGTGAAACAAATGGTTTCCTCGTCCCTGCTTTCAGACTCCTAGCAGGGAGGGGCTTGGCTATGCTTAGCGTGTGGGCCTCAGAGTTTGGGCCCTTCCTCTGTCCCCCTCATCCAGCTGCTCCTCCTCCCCAAGATATCCAAGGTCGACCCAGGTCACACTAAGTTCAAGTTCTGCACAGTGAGGGTAGTCCTTAAAAAGGTGTGTGTGTGTGTGTGTGTGTGTGTGTCTGTGTGCGCGTCCTTAAAAAGGTGTGTGTGTGTGTGTCTGTGTGCGCGTCCTTAAAAAGGTGTGTGTGTCTGTGTGTCTGTGTGCGCGTCCTTAAAAAGGTGTGTGTGTGTCTGTGTGCGCGTCCTTAAAAAGGTGTGTGTGTGTGTGTCTGTGTGCGCGTCCTTAAAAAGGTGTGTGTGTGTGTGTCTGTGTGCGCGTCCTTAAAAAGGTGTGTGTGTGTGTGTCTGTGTGCGCGTCCTTAAAAAGGTGTGTGTGTGTGTCTGTGTGCGCGTCCTTAAAAAGGTGTGTGTGTGTGTCTGTGTGCGCGTCCTTAAAAAGGTGTGTGTGTGTGTCTGTGTGCGCGTCCTTAAAAAGGTGTGTGTGTGTGTGTCTGTGTGCGCGTCCTTAAAAAGGTGTGTGTGTGTGTGTGTGCGTGTGCGTGCGTACATGTATGCACGTATGTAATGACTAACATGTGCATGAACATAGGCATTTTTGTTTAAATGTGTGTTTATGTATTTTTATGTGTACATATGTCTATGCATGTATGCATGTGTTTATGTGTGTGCATGCGCATGTATTTATATGTGTACACATGCATATGTGCTTATGTGTACATACATGTGTATGCATGTATGCATATTTATTAATGTTTATGCATGTGTGCATGTATATACATGTGTGGGTTTTTTTGTTTTATTTTGTTTTGGTTTGGTTTTTCGAGACAAGTTTCTCTGTGTAGCTTTGGCTGTCCTAAACTCACTTTGTAGACCAGGCTAGCCTCGAGCTCACAGCGATCCACCTACCTCTGCCTCCCAAGTGCTGGGATTAAAGGCAAGTGCCACCACACCCAGCTTGTACATGTGTTTATATATGTGTGTGTGTCCTTAGACAAGGAACCCCAGCTTGCCTTCAGGTGTCTTTCCCCTTTTCTTGAAATGCCGTTTATCTTGGGGGCGGTTGACCAATGTCACCCCGGTTCAAACATTCTTGGCTTCAGCATTGAGTGTTAACTTGGCAGGTTGAGGCAGGGGGATTGTGAGTCCGAGGCCAGCCTGGCCTGCATAGCCTGGCCTGTCTTGCAAACTCTAGAACGCATTGTCCCTACTCAGGTCCCGGGAGTTTTCTGTTGCTTCTGAGGATGCTGGCTGGCTGTGGGTGTCAGGGCCTCGTGTATGAGCATTCTCGCCCACGGCCACTGTCAGGAAATAATAACAGCCTTTCCCGGCTGGCTCTCTAGACACTCGTTGTGTGACAGGAGAGACAGTGTGTGTTTTCAGAAGAACGTCTTGAAGGATATGGCTGTACTTTCAATTCTCATTAGGAACCTAGAAGCTTGGAAAGCGTTACAATATTATTAAACATGTTGAAGGGTCCTGATTTACTGCAGAAACAAGACTTGTTATCCCAAAGCCTGGCTCCTCAGCGGGGGTGGCTGGGAATATTTCTTTGTCTCGCTCAGGAAGGTAAAGATGGTCAAAAATTAGTGCGATGAGAACAGCCATGCTAACACAGTGGCAATAAGCATCATTATTATTTTGAGGGCCTTTTCCTGAACACGTGGGGGAGGATCTTCCACTGGTCTGTGAACTTGCTGGCAGAAGCTGTCTTGAGGAACTTTGTCTAGTTTTGGGATCAGGTCTCTCACCTGCCTGAGGCTCACCGATTTGGCCCATCTGGCTGGCCAGTGGGCCTCAGGCATCCTCCTGTCTTGTCTCCTCAGAGCTGGGGTTACAGGTGTACCCCACACCACCAGCTTCTTCACATGTGCTCTGGGCATCCGGCTCAGGTGCTCACACTTGCTCAGTGAGCTACATAGTCAGCGGCTCAGGCTGTGAAGACCGCCTAGGCTGCTTCATGAAGCTGCGTGTCTGCCACTGTAGCCTAAAGGCAACCATGCAGAACATGACAAGCCGAGTCCAGAAGTCCCAGTTTGTATGAATTGAGGGAGTTGGCCCCGAGAATGCAGTATGCCAGAGTCCTGGTGCAGTGGGATGAGAATGCTGGGCTGAGGTAGGGGCTGTGGATGCAGCTCTGCCACTGCCCAGCAGCTGTGACATTGGTCAGCTGGAATCCCTGCTTCTCTGGTAAAATGCTAATGAAGATGAGCCAGACTTCATGGACTGGCCATGAGTACTAAACCAGAGCCTGCAGAGTCTTAATTAACTGATTGCATCTATGTATGTATGTATGTATGTATGTATGTATGTATGTATGTATGTACCTATATACCTACCTACATATCTATCCATCTATCCACCCACCCATCCACCTATCCATCCAACCATTCATCCATCTATCCATCCATCCACCCACCCACCCATCCATCTATCCACCATCCATCCATTCACCCAACCATCCATCCATCCATCCATCTACCCATCTATCCATCCATCCATCTACCCATCTACCCATCCATCCATCCATCCATCCATCCATTCATCTATCCACCCATCCATCCATTCACCCAACCATCCATCCATCTACCCATCTATCCATCCATCCATCTACCCATCTACCCATCCATCCATCCATCCATCCATCCATTCATCTATCCACCCATCCATCCATTCACCCAACCATCCATCCATCTACCCATCTATCCATCCATCCATCTACCCATCTACCCATCCATCCATCCATCCATCCATTCATCTATCCACCCATCCATCCATTCACCCAACCATCCATCCATCTACCCATCTATCCATCCATCCATCTACC
This sequence comes from Acomys russatus, assembly GCF_903995435.1. Taxonomy (NCBI): domain Eukaryota; kingdom Metazoa; phylum Chordata; class Mammalia; order Rodentia; family Muridae; genus Acomys; species Acomys russatus. Next base: position 58,737,885 of record NC_067155.1, on the reverse strand, counting down.
CATCTACCCATCCATCCATCCATCCATCCATCCATCCATCCATTCATCTATCCACCCATCCATCCATTCACCCAACCATCCATCCATCTACCCATCTATCCATCCATCCATCTACCCATCTACCCATCCATCCATCCATCCATCTATCCATCCATCCATCCATCTACCCATCTACCCATCTACCCATCTACCCATCCATCCATCCATCCATCCATTTGTGTAAGCATGCTGTGGTGTAAGAACAAGGCCAGAGGACCCCTTGAGGGAGTCAGTTCTCTCCTTCCACCATACAGATTGAACTCAGGGTTGTTGACAAGCTCCTTTGCTGGCTGAGCCATCTCGCTGGCCCTTGGTTCTCCGTTATGAGACAGGGTCTTGCTGTGTAGCTCAGCTCATGCTTCTGACTCTGTGGCCCGGGGTTGGGCATTCGGCTCATTTAACGTGCTCCTTTGTGCGAGGGTGGAGAGCGTGGGAGACATGCCCACACCTTGTTTGAAGGCCGTGGTGTACTGTTGGAACTCTGATCTCTCTGGCTTTGAACTCTACCCCTCCACAGAAGGATCCTGGCTCAGAACCGACTGCAGCTCCCTCCCCAGGGTGCAGCTAATGAAGGGAACTCAGGTCCTTCTCCCTCCTTGCTTTTATGCCCAATAAATCACTCTGACATGGGCTTGTTATGGCTTAACTCCCTACATTGTCTGGCAGTCCCTGGAGGGAGGGAGAGGGGGCATCGTTTTGCCTGCAATTGCTTCAGGAATGAAAACATTTTTGTGTGAATTTATAATCATCAAATAGGTCAGGTAAACATCCCATAATTAGGAGGTGTGGGCGATTTGTCAATTCAGGCCTCAGAGTGTAATTATCAGTCAAATGGCTCCGAGACCCAGCGATGGAGCTGTCCCTGAAGATCCCATTATGGTCACATCAGGGGTGGGAATCTATTTTCCACTTTAATATAAACAGTGGTGCTACACCCCCCACCCTGTCAGAGCTGGGGTGGGAGGTAATATCTTACCCCCCCCCCCCCCACCTACACCTACCGCCAAGCTTGGACCTGCAGTGTGGACAACTTGGCTCTCAAAGATACTGGGCTGGTTTGGGTAAGTCTTGGAGATGAGTGAAGGGAAAGGTGCATGTTTTCCACCTCTTTCCTGCTCCTCAGGGCTGCAGTCACATGGCTTTCTAGTTACCTCACATAGAGAAGCCAATGACAGACTAAAGGAGTGCTTCCGTCCTTCCATCCGTGGACCAGTGAGGTCACTGACGTTTCTTACAGGAGTCTAGAGGATCTGCTTATTGACAGAAGAAAAGCCCGCCCACCACAGCTTGGGTGATGACTCGAGACAACCGGCTGCATCTCTGGAAGCCAGTGCACAACTTGAGGGCATTTCCACCGAAGAGTCTCCTTGCACCCCAGCCATGGTTTATGACTCATAGAATCCAGGGAGGAACCCTGAGACTTGTGAGTTTCCGGAGCCTCCTCCTTCCCTCTAGGAGGGAGTAAACAGCCTTAGCGTTGCCCTCTAGTCAACTGGAAGTCATCAACCCCATTTTACAGATGAGAAGTTGGGGCTGGGGAGCATTTCCTTGCTATGGTAGGGAGAACCTCTCCCCCCAATTACAGCACATGCAGAGGTCTGAGGATGACTTTCAGTAGTGAGTTCCCTTTATCCACCATGTGGGTCTCAGGAACCAAACTCAGGTCATCAGGCTTAGTGGTGAGTGCCTCTACCTACGGAAACCATTTTGCCAGCACCCATCTCGTTACTCACATCGTTTTACAGAGCAGAGAGACCTTACAGTTGTAGTTCATGTAGCATCTTAGGAGAGGGGATTGCATGGACCTTCTAAAGCTGGATGGAGGGCAGGTGGCAGACAGAGAGAGCTTGGGAGATGCTTGTCCGAGGTGTGGGGATGGCTGGCCTTAAATGCTGTGCAGGGCGAGAAGATAACCTGTCTCTAAGTCCTTCTAGCAGGAACATACCCTGTTGGCACCTGGGTGCTATTGGTAAGACCCACTGTGAACTTCTGACAACCAGGGTATCACAGTGATAGTTGAAGACAGTGAAACCAACTCTATCAGGGATGCTTGTTACACAGCACTTGGGGACACATACACTTGCCTTTGATGTCTCTGGGTACAGCCTGGCTCAGCTCACGTTTTCCTCAGCAGATGTATGCCAGTCTCATCCTTCCCCTTCTTACTATTTTTTAGTATCTCAAGAGAGGGTTTTCCTATGTAGCCTAGGCTGGCCTCTAATGTATGGCCCCACTGCCTTCAGTGTCCTAAGAGCTGAATGGCAGGTGTGTGCCACCATGCCCAGTTCTCTTACCCTGTTTTCAGAGGCCAGTTTCCATGGTGAGACACCCTGGTGTGCATGGGAAACACATTAAAGAAACCCTACAAGGGGCACCAGAATACATCAGTGTCACATTCAAGAATTCAGTAGTTTACTCAGAGCTGGCCTTGAACTCCCTCTGTAGCTCAGGAAGATCTTGAGTTTCTCATCCTCCTGCCTCAGCATCCCAGATAGTTGGAGTGATGTGCTTGGACCAGCAGGGCCTGTTCACTGGATCTTTAAAAACAGCAGATCTCGCTCAGTTGATTGTCAGTGGGGAGTACACTAGCATTTCCCCCCTCCCCCCTTCTGTTACTATACTCACTTGTAAAACAGATGTCTGTGCCTGCCAGGCATCACTGCAAGGGTTGAGTGAGGCTCCTCTCCTCACTGGATGCTTTTGCCTCCTTTGGCATCCCCCAGAGGGTGCCCCACCCCCACCCATCTCTGTAGTGTACAGAATAGGAGATTCCATCTGGATTGGTCTTGAGTCTTGCTACGTATGAGAAACACTAGTATGTGTGAGGCCGGGGATCCAATTCCCGGCCACTTCGCTCTGGTGAGAAGACATTTGTTCTGAAGGCTGGGGCATCCGGACACATCGCGTGTCTGTGTGCCTCTGGTAGAGGCTGCTGTGTTACAACATGGCAGAGGATGTGCCGTGCAAGCTCAGGTCTCGTCTTAGGGAGCCACTATTCCTGTCACGTGACCTCCCGTGATCCCAGTTACTGCCAGTGTTGCCAGTCAGTTTTCTATTACTGTAACAAATGCCTGGGTCAAGGGCCAGGCATGTTACTTTTAGACTCTTTGTGAGGCACCACGTTGCCATGGGAGCCTGTGGCAAAGCAGAAACTACTCACTCCAGAAAGCAATAGCGAGAGGGAGAAACTGAAACCCCAAAATATTCATGGAGAGTGTTCCCCTGTGACCTGAAGATCTCTTTAGGCCTCATCCCTTAGCCCACCTCCCTATCTATCCTTTAACAAAGGGGTCTCCAGGAAGGGAGACATTAATGTCTTTCAAAGCCCTACCTCTGAGTAACACAACCCCAGCATTTGGACTCTTGGGGGTACACATACAATGGCTCTCATGGACCCATCCAAATGTGGTCCCATAACTCTTGTATCAGGCCACCCTTAGGGCTAGTCACTCAGGACGGAATTATGTGGACAGTGACATTTGTGTTGCCGAATTCTGCATGCGTAGTTCTGCCCCACTCTGATTTTTATCAGTCAAAGAGGCTTAATTATTTTTTGAGCCCAGAGGGATACTCTTAAAGACACATTTGTTCTTTATCTCTGGGCTCCGGGGGGCGAAGTTCTAAATATAGCCTTTGAGGTGAAGCTCAGTGGGTGGGGAGTGGGGGCCCCAGCAGCGGGTGGGGAGCTGGGAGAGAGTGGCGGCTGGGAACCTGCTTGTGTAAAGCTCCTCCCACTGGAGCTAGTGTCAATTTGTGCCTGGGCCTGTGATATCCGGAGCAGACAGGAAGTCCCAGGATGTGACCTCTGACCTCCAGGGGTTAGAGGTCTGAGCGTAGGTATGGTAGGTTTGCCACTCACAGGCAAGTGGGGTTGGGTGATTTTGGGTGGCAGCTGGCACCATCTTTGGTTGGGTCTTTATCACATTGGCCTGTGGGTCCCCATGGTCCAATCCTTTGACTCCCCTGCTGTCTGTGCTCTGGGCCCCGGGGCCCCCAGGTTTTTCTCCAGCCTGTCACATCCTTGGGCATGTTGGCTCCGGGTTGGACACTTGTTCTTTCTTCTTTTCCTAATTAACTGTCACTCACCCTCCAGTCCCGGCGCCTGTGGATCTTCCCAGGGAGACGGTCTCCACTTCTGATCAGTGACATTGTAACTAATTAATGTGGGATTTCCTGCTTTCTGCTGCCTCTTCTGGGTCTAGACAGCCTGTGTTCGATGAAAGATCACGACTCTGCTTATGTCATCTTAGATGTTTTAGTGGTTATATATATTTTTAAAAAGTCAAATCCAACTGACAAGTATTCCTATGGCCATAAAAATACATAATGGAACATGTCATCTTAACCAATCTGAGTGAATTCAGCAACAGAAAGTGCAGTCACATTGGGAAATTGTCTCCCCCATCTCTCTGGAAAATTTCCATCATCAAAACCAGAAACAACCCCATTTTAATTTTTTTCTTGCTTCCTTTTTTCTTTTTGAGACAGGTTTTTATGTTGCCCGGGCTAGCCTCCAACTTACTGTGTAGCTGAGGATAGCCCTGAATTCCTAATCCTCTTGCCTCTACCCCCTAAGCCCTGGGACTCCAGGTATGTGTCAGTACACCCAGTGCAAATTAGTCCCAGCACTGCTCCTAGGCAGAACAAAGTCCATTTTGTACATTTGGCTGTCCCAGATGTTTTGCTCAAGCAGACATATGTAATACGTGTCTGTGTTGTTCCCTAAACACACTGTTTTTTTTTTCTTAAAAGAAGCTATTATTACCATTTTGCTGAGGTGGAGCACATATGCCATGACATTGTGTGGAGCTGGTTCTCTCCTCTCACCTTTATGTAGGTTCCAGAAATTGAACTTAGGTCACTAGGCTTTTGCAGCAAACACCTTTACCCACTGAGCCATTTTGCTGGCCCAGCATGTGGTTTTCCAGAGTCATCTGTGTTGTGCTGGGTGCCAGAGGTTTCTTCCTTTCTGGGGCGCATGTGTGCCCATGTGGCCCGTGTGCATGCACGTATGCGTGTGTGTGTGTGTGTGTGTGTGTGTGTGTGTGTGTGTGTATGCGCATGTGCATGTGTGTGTATGTGTGTGTAGAAGCCAGAGTTCAACCTCTGGGATCCAAACCCATATCTCTGGTCCTATTAGGTTCTGTGTCCCCAGAAAGACCTTATCTGGATAGGGGCTCAATCTGGGGTCTGCTGTAGATGACGGGGATTAAACATGTCAAAATTTACCCAAAACCCTCACCTTGGAGTCGCCTCCATTCCTTTCTGGCTTTGTGTGGAGACAGTGCGAATAAACACACTGACCTCCTGGCACACCAGTCTGGGAAGCCTTTGCTGAGGCTGTCTGTGGGGGGAAACTGAGCCGTGAGGGCAGGTAGGGCCCTGCAGAAGCTGTGAGGCACTCAGCTGGAAGACGAAGGGGGTTGGAAAGCCTCTCCCAACGTCGCTCATCTAGAGATAAAAATAGCGAGCCTTGAGGCACCCAGGGCCTTCTAACGTTGCCTTTAGCTCCCTGGAATCCACAGACACGAGCAGTTCGAGAACTAATATAACGCCTGTCACTCAAGGGAGGCAGTGTTAGAATGACAGAGCTTTCTGGAATCATCCCTGTCTCAGAGGTCAGCCTTTCCTAGCCTGGCTCCTCCTGCCATGGCTTTTATTCTGTGGTTCTCATGGGGGCTGGGCTGGGCAGGACTCCATTGTCTCTGCCCTCACATCCCTACCTCAAGACCCGTGTGGTAGCCTGTCCTGGGAGAGCTGAGCGTGGAGAAAGGCACAGCTGTCTTTACGATGGAAGCCAATGGAGGCAGAGTCAAAATCTAGACACCATCCTGCCGTCTCTAGCACACGTGACCCCTTCAACTACAGGTCTGTGTTTTGCAGTTTTAGTGATCCACAGTCAAAAACGTTCGATGTAAAAAAAAAAATCCTCAAACCATCTATGGGTTTTATATCACACATTATTCTGAGTAACATGGAGAAGCCTTGAGCCAACCGGCTCTGCCTGTCTGGGACAGGGAGAGTCCCTCTGTGCGATGGGTGCACACTGCGTATGCTACCCCCCTCTTACTCAGATGCTCTCTTGGTTGTTTGATCGAATCTTGAGGTGTCTGTGCTGCATATATTGCCCTCACATTACTCATTTAGGGGTCCTGTTAATCTTCTGACCCTCTGTTGGAGTGACCGCAATGTGATGTTACGCTCTCGTTAGTCACTCAGCCCTGTTAGTGTACTGATCCTGCTGGAGTGTCCACACCGTATATGCTACCCTCCCATTCTTTATGTAGACGCTCTCTTGCTTGTCCAGTCAGCTGTGGGCATGTTGTGGTAGTTTTAGGCAAGTCACTTTTGGTACCGAATGAGATTTACCCCTAAAGCATAAACGTGGTGATGCTGTTGCAGTGGACGTGCCAAAGAGGAGCCTTGAAGCCCCTTCTGTAAGTGAAAAGGCCAACATTCTTGACAGCGTAAGGAAAGAAAAGAGCTCATGTGTGGCGCTTGCTAAGAGTGACAGTTAGAACCAGTTTCTCTGTGAAATGGTGATGGCGAGGAGGGAGTCTCTGCCCGCGGTGCCCATGGGGTATGGAAGCCCCTGTTGACATTCCGTGTGGGTCTGTAGGTGCCAGCGGTCCATGTAGCGCATGGCCTTACCCAGGGCATCTGTGTGGGTCATGGCCTATATCCCCACCCTTAAGGATCATGGTGCAAACGACAGTAGCATTGTGACAACTTGAATCTGAGGCTCTTTCAAGTCAGCCATTTGAATCACTTGTCAAATATCGATTGAAACAAGATATGACTCATACATTGAGACAAAGAAGTATAAACTATATGCAAACAAATAAGTATAAGCCAATGCTAACGGCAACTCTGAGTGGCAGGCCCTGGGCAGGGCTGTGGCGGCACCTTAGCTGAGGTAACCTGTCTTGATCAGGATTCCAGCCGGCAAGATGGATGACAAACCAATACAGGTGAGGAGAGTTAATTCCCACGCTTTGTGGATTCCATACGCATGAACTCACCAAGTTTCTGAAATGTATTTATCATCCCAAATCAAGAGTTGCATATACCGAGTGGCAGAACACTCCAGTCCTTTGGTGTACATGCTCCCAAGTGAGATGGAGCGAGGCCACACTCTACTACTACATGTTGTGGCTTTTAGAATATGTATGATGGTTCATATTGACCATCAACGTGACAGGAGCTCAAACCACCAAGGAGACAAGCCTGTGGGCATGCCCCTGTGAAGTTACCTAGGTTGTGTTAACTGAGATGAGAGGACCGCTCCCCCTAAGCATAGATCCTGGACTGAATAAAAAGGAAAAAGTGGGCCAAGCACCAGTGTTTATTTCTCTCTGCTTCCTGACTGTGAATGTGAGCAGTTAGTACACTTTCCTACCGCCATGCCTTCCCCATAGGTGAGGGTGAGTGGGGTGGGTGTGAATGGGTAAGGATGAGTGTGAATGGGTGGGGATGGGTGTGAATGGGTGAAGGTGGGTGTGAATGGGTGAGGGTGGGTGTGAATGGGTGGGGATGGGTGTGAATGGGTGGGGATGGGTGTGAATGGATGGGTGTGAATGGGTGAGGGTGGGTGTGAATGGATGGGGATGGGTGTGAATGGATGGGGATGGGTGTGAATGGGTGAGGATGTGTGGGGGTGGGTAGGGATGGATAAGGTAATGGATGAAGATGGGTGGGGATGGGTGGAGATGGATGAGGATGAGCGGTATGGGTGGTGATGGGTAAGGAGAGGTGAGGATGGGTGGGAATAGGTGTGAATGAGTGGGGGTGGATGAGGATGGATGTGTCAAGCCTTTTCTAGATGTAATGAGGTTACTCCTTAGAGCATCAGTTCTCTACCTGTGGATTGCATTTGACAGCCATCTATCTCCAAATATATTATACTATGTATGATTCATTGCAGTAGCAGAATTACAGTTATGGAGTAGCAATGAAATAATTTTATGGTTGGGGTCACCGCAGCATGAGGAACTGTGTTCAAGAATTGCAGCATCAGGAAGGTTGAGAACACACATCCTGGCTCCGCAGTGGAAACACACTAACGCCAATGGAAAGTAGGTTTCCCATTTTGGACATTTAATCCTTCAAGCTGAGGGGATTGACTCTGCATGGCGGATATAGTGTCACAACCAAGAAACAGGCTCTGCCACCAGACCCCATGGATGAAGTGGGATCTCAGCCTTGGCCAAATGATGTTTCTCAGGGCTTTAATTTTCTCACAGGATTGTAATGAGAGTGTAATGAAGTGAGGTGGAAGGGGAAGGGAAGGCAGGAAGGAGCCCGGACCACAGTCAACACACAGCGTCTCAACTGTGGCCACCGATAAACATGCTTTGCTGAACACCCACCAGGATGGAAATGGTGATGGTGATGATGATGATGGTGATGACGGTGATGATGGTGATGATGGTGGTGACGGTAGTGATGGTGATGATGATGGTGGTGATGCTGATGATGGTGGTGATGGTAGTAATGACAATGATGATGGTAGTAATGGTGATGATGATGATGATGCTGCTGCTGCTGCTGCTGGTGGTGATGATAATAATGAAACCAGTAATAAAAGGACAGGGAAAAATGAGAACCACTGCATGCAGTGGATGGGAATGAAGAATGGCACAGCCAACCAGGACAAATGTGTAGTGGCTTCTTGGGTGGTTAAAGAGAGTTGCCACCTGGCCCAGCAATTCTACTCCTACATTTTGCTCAAGGCATTGGAAACAGCTGCGCAAATACTGGTTCATGCATGTTCCTCGCAACACCGTGGAAGTCAACACTGTGTAAGTCAACACTGTGTGCTGTGTCCATCGGCCGTTGAGTAGAGACACAAGGTGTGCTCCCAGTGTTGATGTCAGCCACGGGAAGGAAGCACAGGACCATGTTGCAGTGTAAATAAACCCTTAACATGGTACAGAGTGAATCAGGCACTAATCACCACACATAGCACAATCCCAGTGATAGGAAAGATGCAGGGAGGACAAATCCACAGGTGGGAGAAAAGGGGAAAGGAGGGCGATCACTGATGGGGACAAGCCTTACTTCTGGGTGCGGAGCTCACCTTGAACTTGGTGGCGCAGCCATGGCACAACACTGTGGGCAGTCTGAGGAGATGGCTCAGCTGGTGAATTACCTGGTATGTAAGCATGAGGGTGTGAATCATGGCAGGTGGGGTAGAGCCTTCACTTCATGGCAGCCAGGGACACCAGGAAAGAGAGACAAGAAGAGACTGGGGATGAAGGCACCTCTCAGTGACTCCTTTCCTCCAATGAGGCCCCACCTTCCACAGCTCCAGGGGTACCTCTGCCTATTCTGATTGAGGATCCAACAGTGGCTGAAGCCAGCCTCTGGGACAAAGCCATTAGGTCTGATCATCCCTGGAAAAGTGAGGCAGACATGCCCAGAGGCATGCTGGGACAATCTCCTGAGCATTTCTTATTTAGTGAACTTGGCCATCAGGACTGTGGTCGCAGTGTATACTCAGCAGATTGTACCTCCCAGTATTACTAGCAGCTCGTAGAGCACACACACATTCATGTGCACACATCTATGAGCATAGAGGCCTGTGGTTGGCATCAGGTGTCTTTTGACGTCATTCTTTACCTTATGTACTTTGTCAGAGTCTCAGAGAGAGAGAGAGAGAGAGAGAGAGAGAGAGAGAGAGAGAGAGAGAGAGAGAGAGAGAGAGAGAGAAAGAGAGACAGACAGACAGACAGAGAGCACCTCCGTGAGATTGGCCTGTGAGCATGTGTGTGGGGTGCTTTCTTAAGTAATGATTGACATTTTAGGGTCCAGCCCACTGTGGGTGGTGCCATCCCTGTGCAGGAAGTCCTAGGTGAGTGGTATAAGAGAGCAAGCAGAGAAAGCCACAGGGAGCCAGCCAGAAAGCTATGCTCCTCCTTGGTCTCTGCTTCAGTTCCTGCCTCCAGGTTCCTGCCTTGACTTCTCTCAGCGATGGACTGTGATGGGAATATGTAAGCCAAATAAACCCTTTCCTCCCCAGGTTGGCTGTGGTATTGATCAGAGCAATTAAAGACAAGCAAGGACTGGTCCTGGTGTTTGTGTTTTACCCACCGAGACACATCTGTAGACTCAGAAAATAATTTTACGCTGTATTTTTAGCATGTCCATGTCTGCAGTGTAGCTGGTCACATGGGGTCTGCCATGGAACTTTCCACTTGGTGCTTCCTGGTGGCCCCGGAAAGGTTTTTGGGCTTTGCAGCATTTTACATGTTGGATCAGGGATCAGGACTTCTTTTAACTGATAATCCTAGCAACTGCCGTTCCTAGACTTTAACTTACCCCGAGTCTGGGAAATTATTCTCAAGCCATGCATGCCTGCAGATTCTGCTTCCTACTTACCTGATAGTTAGAGTGATTAAAACACCGAGAGCTTTGGAATATCCAGGGAAGTTCCAGGCTCCAGTGTGCAGGTCTAGAACGGTGGGGGTGGGGCCCACCGAGCCCACCCAGCTCCCGGGCTGCTTCCTGCCTGACGCTGGCTCCCAAGTCCAGACAACTCCTCAGCCCTGCATTTCCCTGTTTGGGCGGCTTCAATGGGGGAGGGACAAAGAAGGCAAGCACTTGCCTAGACATTCTAAGATCGGTTTCTCCCTCTCGAGTGGCTTTTATTTCTCCCAGTCCCTTATCAGAGAATGTCAAAAAGAAAAAAAGAAAAAAACCCATGCCTTGAAATTCCTTTAATCAGCCCTCAGACCTTTCATTTCTTAAAATCTATTCCCTTCTCCCCGCCCATCTCAAGACTTGAAATAAAATGATTTTTTTCCCCCCCAGAAATGAGTGACAGGAGGCGAGGGTGACGATTAATAACCCTGGAGCCGGTGCCACCACACCTTCCCTATTTAAAGTGAAAAATTACCTTTTTTCCCCTTAGACTTTATTAAAAAGGATCAAAGGTGGGGAGGGGGGTTGCTGATAGCACACAGCCCATCAGCCAGGCGCCACTGACACTTCAGTGTTGCCGAGTCGATTCTTCTGGTTGAGCAGTTTGGGCAGTGAAAGGACACTTTGCACTTCCTGGGTCCCTGGACTTCTGGGTGTGGAGAGGAAGCAGATTTGCCAGGGAGGGGAATGTGGTGGGTGGAGGGGGGAATGTCTTCCTTTTTATCTCTCTACTTTTGAAGAAATACTTTGTGGGGGTGACTCCCCGAAACCAGTGTCTGTCTGTCTGTCTGTCTGTCTGTCCATGGAGGACCAGTGGGGTCATGGGCAGCAGCGGGTGTCCCCCTCTGCTGTCAGCAGCAGGATATTGTGTGATAAATGGGAAAAGTGAAGGTGCTGGTTCTCATGTACTGTGGGATTCCGATCAAGTCCCCTCGTTCATTCAAATCACGATTAAATAGGGCAGTGACCCACTTCCAGGAAGATGGGGTGACTGAACCCCTAACTCTCAGACTAGCCACTGCCTTCCAAACATTGTTTTCCTTCTTATTTGTTATTTTAAAAAAAATTATGTGTGTGTAGGTGTGTATCTGTGTGGGTGTGTGCATGTGAGTGCAAGTGCCCTCAGAGGCCAGAAGAGGGCACCATATCCCCGTGGGGCTGGAGTTACATGTGCTTGTGACCCTCCTATGTGGGTTCTGGGGAGTGAACTTGTGTCTTTCACAACAGCAATGTCCTATTTTAGACATTGCGCCCTCTCTCCAGACCCAGCTTCCACCCCCATTTAAGACAGGAACGTTTTTTGTTGTTGTTTGCTTTTTGAGGCAGGGTCCGTCTATGTAACCCTGAGTGGCCGGGAACTCACAGAGATCTACCTCCCCTCTGGGCTGGGATTAAATGTGTGTGCCACCATACCTGGCCTGATGTGTCAGTTTCGATGACTCTTCTCAGTGTTTAGCACACGTGGACCTTTCCCCTAGGTAGCCATGCTAGGGGTGTAGCTAGCACAAGCCCACACACTCACAGTCTCCAGGGCTTGGAGTCTAGCAGCAAAGCGCAGGCTCCAACCCCTCTGTCCCCTGCCTCTCCCTCCCCTGTATCTGGTGGGTGACAGTTAGTACCCTCCCGTCCCATGGCTTGTTGCTACACCCCCTCCAGGCTCTCTCTCTCCATCTTCCCTCCACTCCTATAGCTTCCCTATATTGAGACAAGGTATTGGTGTGCAGCCCAGGTGGCCTGGAACTTGCTGTGTAGCCCAGGATGACATTGTACTTGTGACCTTTCTGCCTCTGTCTCTTGGGCACCTAGGATGGCATCTCTGTGCACCATGCTGGTTCCTCTCCTCTCCGTAGGACTGCAGCTAGTTAGGGAGGGCCTTACCCAGGATGAACTTGGCTCACTTCCATCCGCAGAGACTTTATTTGCAAATAGGGTGTTGGTGTTAAGATGGCAACCTGTGGCATTGCTGGACCGTTTCACTCACATCTCTGTCCTGAGGTTGAAGCAAGACCACATGGCACTAAGCCCCCTGTCCCCCCAACCCCCAGCTCTGCATCTTCCGATTTGAGCTGCATTGTGCTGTCCACGCAGCGAGCGAGGGGGGAAAGGTCAGCTCATGAGTGGGTCTTTACTTTTGTTCAGTTCAGCTGTCACCTGAGAAGCCCAATCCATGTTCTTCATTGTGGGTCGCCTCTGCAATGAGCTCTGTTCTTTTTGGCAGAGTTCTGGAAGACATAAAAATCTAACTGACACAATAGCAAAGTCAGCCCTTCCTGTTCCCAGACCTCTGTCTACTGGTCCCTCAGCCTGGGGGACCATGCTTCACTGTTGGCATGGTAACCCCTCTGCCAGCTGACAAGTGACCTCCGGGGAGGTGGTGGTGGACATTGCCTTATCAGGTCCCAAGGAAGCCTCCTCTCTTCCCTCCCCTCTCTCCTCTTTACTATTCCTGTTTTTGTCGTGCTGGGGATCAAAATCAGGGCCTTGCCCATCTTAGGCCGGAGCACAACCGCCAAGTCTCACCCCAAGCCCTCCAGTTTCTCAACTGAACTGCTTGCTTTGGTTTTGGATGCCTGGGACAGGGACTTGCTGTGATGCTTGGGGTAACTGAAGGTTTTCATTGGGGCACTTGTGGATCCACATAGAGCTGTAAGAAAAGACTACAGAAGGTTCTGGAAGGCTTGGCTTCTTGGCATTCTTGCCCGATAGCATCACAACCAGGGTATTTATAAGGATGGAGTCCAATCTTGCCCAGGTGTGTCTGGCATTGTGTGTGTGTGTGTGTGTGTGTGTGTGTGTGTGGTGTGTGCGTGCCTGTGACTATGCATTTGACTCTTCATAATGTTGTGCCAAGGTGGGCTCACGTGTCTACACCACTGTCAAAATACTGAACTGCATGCATCTCTGCTGTTGCTATTTTATTTGTTTTTTTGTTTTTTGTTTTTTGTTTTGTTTTGTTTTGAGACAGGGTTTCTTTGTGTAGCCTTGGCTGTCCTAGACTCACTTTGTAGACAAGGCTGGCCTCGAACTCACAGCGATCCGCCTGCCTCTGCCTCCCGAGTGCTGGGATTAAAGGCGTGCGCCACCACGCCTGGCTCTGTTGCTATTTTATAGCCACATGCACTTTCCTTATATCCCCTCATTCCCCACGCTGACATCTGCCAACCATGTCTAAAGAGTTGTGGAAGTGGAGCCAGAGAGCGAATCCTGTAACATTTGTCCCCTTGTGCTCCCTGGAGACCCACCCGAGCTCTGTGCATGGATGCAGCAGTGTCACGTCCCTGGTTTGTGTATGAACCATCCGTCTTCATCCCAAATATCACACACTCTGCTTCCTTCCTAGTAACCACGTGAAAGGCCTCCAGGGATGCGTTTGCTTGTCCATCAGGTCCGGGTCCATATTGGGGTCAGGTATTAAGATGTGCCCCATCGGGAAGCATTGTTTTAAAAGTAGAGCACCCCGATACTGTTGAATGGTGGGGACTCATAAAAGGCGAGGGCTGACTGCTTTGCTTTACCAAGTCTTTGGGGTGTGGGCTGGGCCAAGTGGTGTAATCAGATGTTGGACACGTGCCTGTGATGTAGTGTCTGTGTGTACTAATGTGCGTGGGGCATAATGAGCACATGGTCCTGTGCATATGACATAGTGAGCGTGTCGTCTATATGCACGGTCTAATGTAGAGCGCGCTGCTACAGGATGTGACATGTATACACTTTGATGTGGTCTGACGTGTGTGTGTGTGATGAGGCGAGTGGTGCAGCAATGTCTATGATGGCACATGTGTGTTGTGTGGGGTCCCTATGGTGGGATGTGCATACGATGCGGTGAGCTAAATGCAAGGTGATCGACACATGAGGTATGCAGGAGGTGTGTGTGTGCACACAGCATGAGGTGTGTGGCCTGAGGTGTGAAGGGAATGTGCAGATTGGGTAAGGTGCATAAAATACGCTATGCTGACTGTAACTTGCTGAGATGTGAGCTGCGCATGGCGTGACGCATGCGTGGTAAGGTGAGGATGGCGGATCTCTGCCCATGGCAAGCCCACCCCCTTCCGTTCCCTTACTGCGTCTTTCTTCTCCTTTGCCCCTATTCAGGAGGGAATCTGTCCAAACAAGACTGGATCATCCAGTGGCCCACCACGGAGCCAGGGCCACAGGAGAACAACCCTGTGTGTCCCCCGGAGCCCAGCCCGTGGATCCGCACCCACCTCTCCCAGAGCCCCAGGATCCAGTCCAAATGTGTCCAGCACTTCTGTCATACCAGCCCTACGCCGGGGGCCCCTGTGTACACCCATGTGGACAGACTCACTGTGGATGTCTACCAGAGCTTGTGCCCGCCGCCACCCCTGGAATCAGGCCACCGCTCCCTGCCCCCATCGCCCCGGCAGCGGCACGCAGTCCGCACCCCACCTCGCACCCCAAATATTGTTACCACCGTGACCCCACCTGGCACGCCGCCCATGAGGAGAAAAAACAAGCTGAAGCCTCCGGGGACTCCACCGCCTTCCTCTCGGAAGCTCATCCACCTTATCCCTGGTTTCACGGCACTGCACAGGAGCAAATCCCACGAGTTTCAGCTCGGGAACCGTGTAGACGAGGCCACCACACCCAAGTGAGTGGGGCCAGTGGGTGCTCTGGGGTGGCTGAACCCAAGGGGCTGAGCCTCTGGGGAAGTCGGGAACAAACAGTCTTGTGCTTGTGGGTCTAGGCAGCTTTGCCCTGTGTGTTCTGAGAAAGTGGGTTAGATGGAATTTTCTGGAGCTGACTATTAATTTTTTAACATAAAGTCCTTTAATATTTCTGAGTGATTGGTAGGCATAGTCACAGCTTGGGGCTAAATCTAAGCTGTGGCCCCATTTTAGTAGATAGGACTCACTGGCACACAGCCAAGCCATCCTGTTAGTGTTGCCTGGGAGTATTTTGGGGGGAACACTGGCAGGCTTGGTTATGGCCCACCGAACCAGAGATGCTTAATCTTTAAATGGAGGCTGGAAAAGTTTCCTGGCCCCTGCAGAGTCACCTTCCTGCTGGCCCTAGACAGAGGGAAAAGTTACATGCTAGCCTTGAAGAATCTGGTAGGCACGTTAAAATGAGATTAAAAAAAAAAAAAAAAAAGCTTGCTGACTACCAGAATAGTTATCATTCCAATACAGGGTAAATGTAAAATGTGGGTATTAAGGCATTCTTTGTTTTTTATGAGGTCTTTGAAATCCAGGCTCCTCTTAGGTGAGGGTGGTGGTGCGGAACTGTAGGGGAGGAGGCAGAAGGCTCCTGCGGCTGTGAGGCCTGGGCACATAACAGAGATGACACCAAAAAACTAGGCAGGGAGCGACAACACGCATGACCTTTAAAAGTCAGGGGTCATCTGAGTGTCCTTCAGCAGCTGTGTGAGGAGGCAAGGTGGGCCTCTCCATACAGGGGGAGAGTATTCAGCAGTCAGAAGGGGGCAATTCTGATGCCTGCTATGACAAGACAGCTGAGACTAGGCTGAGTGACAGAAGCCAGACACAGAAGTTCAGAGCTGGAGACAGGAAGTAGAGCGGCGGTGGCTGGGGTTAGGGAGAGAGCAATGGGATGCCACTGTCCAATGGGAACAGAATTTGGGATGAGAAAATTCTCTGGAACTGGTTCATGCCATGTATACAACCTGTGAATCCACTGAACAGCTTTGAGGTTACATGCAAAACGACTCAAAATAGTCGATTGTATGTTAAGTTTTACTTTGCCACAAACAAGAAGATTAGGATCCTTTCAACTGGGGGTTCGTAAACTGTGAAAGGCCAGGCAGTAAATACGGGTAAATATGCTTGGCTGTGCCAGCTGCATGGGTTTGTATTGTCGCTGCTTAACAACCAAAATGGCCTGCCCACAGCAGGTAAGAAAGTGGGCGGGCCATGTTCCAATAAAACTTTATTTATAAAAACAGCTAGGGAGGTCGGTTCCCTTCTGAGGTGCTGTGGAGGGGAGAGTGAGATCAGATGAAGGGTGTTCCCACAGCTGGGTACCTTGCAAACAAATTCATCTGGCCCTTCATATGTCAAAGCAGATGAAAGAGGCTTTTCCAATCAGAATTAGATTTCATGTTCATGGTTTCGTGAGAGCCACAGAGATTGAGGCCTGGAGACCTGAGGTGAGGGATGTGGGAGAGAGTCCCAGGAAGGCTAGGTGTGAAACTGCCAAGATGGAAAGTGGTGAGGGGCCTGGGGTCTGCCTCTCACCACCCCTGTGTGAACCTTGAAGCGACTTCCCCCTCTTCAGCCTACAGAGTTTCTAGACCCATAGCAACACACACACACACACACACACACACACACAGACACATTGCTATATATAAAAAATGCTATAGGTCTAGAAACTCTGTCTTTCCCTCTCAGCACTCCTCAGTTGCCTGCAGTTCTTTGTCTAGGGGTGAGTCCCCATGAGACCTACGGCATTTTATCTCATGGCTGGGCTTATGTGAGAGGCTGCCCCTTTGTGTTTTTGGTGTGTTTTCAAGGCAGACCTCTGTCCACAAGAGCTTGGCTTTGATTCTAGACACATCTAACCACTCCTGCCTCGAGGCCTTCCAGGTGGACCCAGTCACATTCGGTGGTGCTGAGATCCCACATCGGCACCCAGGAGGGTTAAGCGTGGCCTGTGATGGTCTTCTGTCTGTGCCAGTACTGAGACTGGTTCTTCCTTAAGAGGGCGGGTCCCTGGCCACCTCCAGGGACTCCCAGATTCACCTTAAGGTGGCAGGAGGAGAGGAGCCTGTGGTCGCTGAGTTCTAACACTAGGACTGGGTGGGTCACTGCAGCCTACACTTAGCCTGTTCCAAGCTGGCCTTGGCTTCCACCAGGAAGTAGCCTTGGGAGCTTGGCTTCGACCCTGCAATGGCTCAGCTCTCCAGAGGTGGTTGGCTGAAGAGCTTGGAATATATTCATGCTTTTGAGTCTGAGGTTATGAGTCATTAGCGGGTGGCGATGTCAATTTAATGGGTTGTGACTGGCATTGGAAAGAAGGAATTGATGGATTTAGAGGAGACTGTATTGGGAAACATGGTGTAGTGAGAGAATCAGGGTTGCATTGTGAGGCTTGTTCACACCTGTGAACGCATACACATATACATGCATATTGTACACACAATATACAAAGGAATGCACACACATGCAAAATCACATATCCATGTGCATGTACACACATACACACATATGTACGTACACACAGACACACATATGCAAAGACACATACATACAAGCACGTATGTATCACACTCTTTGTCCACATTCTTGGGAAGGTGTTGCCTTATCTCTGTCTCTATCTCTGTGTCTCTGTCTCTCTCTATCTCTCTGTCTCTGTCTGTGTGCCTGTATCTCTCTCTCTCTCTCTCTCACTCAGGCTGGGGGGCTTTACCAAAGGAATGCTGGGACTGAGGAAGCCTAAAAAGTCTAGAAAGTATATAAAAGGGGACAGGACCTGTTAATCTGTCCTTTCCTCTTAAAAATCACATTATTTAACTTGTGTGTGTGGGGGGGTGGGTGCGTGTGTGCGCACATGTATGTGACTGTGTACGTGCATGCACATAACTGTTATGATGAATAAAAAGAAAATAAAACGATAAGATAATAAGATGCCAGGCAACAGATATTATATTATTTGAGGTTTATTAAGTGAGTATAAGGAGAGAAAGAAAGGGGGGAGGGGTACCCCAGAGAGAGAGAAAGTAGAGAGAAAGGAAGTAAAGAGAGAGGATAGAGAGAGAAAGAGGGTAGAGAGGAAAGGTAGAGAGAGGGGTAGAGAAAGGTAAGAGAGAGAGAGCCACATTGGGGGGGGGTCTGTTGTTTATGTGGCTCTGGGCAGGGCCACGCCCCCGTGGCAGGTAAGCGATGACATCACAGGTAGGTGGATTGAAGCAGAACCCTAACACACACTGTCTATGCATGTAGAGGTTAGAAGACAGCTTTCCTAGTCAGTCTTACCTTCCACTACGTACATCTTGGGGCTCTAACTCAGGTGGTCATCAGGCTTGGTGGCAAGCAACCCATTTGTAGGCCAAGCTGTTGCTTCTGCTCAGCAAGACTTTGCTTTCTTACCCTCCAAACAGCTAAGCTGGAGAGTGATAGAGAAGGAAACTGCTACCCTGCCACACATATTCTCTCTCTCTCTCTCTCTCTCTCTCTCTCTCTCTCACACACACACATGAACACATACACACACACACACGAACAATACATATACCTGAGCACACAGGAACACATACACGAACCTTCACATAAACATATACATAAACATGAACACACAGGCATGAAGACATATACGTACATGCACACACATATGAACATATGCATACACAAGAACACACACGCACACGAATTCTCTTATAAGCTTTTGTTTCCAAATCTTTTTAAAAGATAATTTTGGCTATGACTTTAATTAGGTAATTCCCAGCTACACCCTTATTTGGAAGCTATAGCTGTATAAAACACAAGAAATAAAAGATAATCCCCCCACCCCTGGTCATAGGGCGCCACGGTAACTACGGATGGTGCTGTGACTGATCCTATAGGCATGTGCTTAGGCTTACATTCATATATGATGTACCCGGTTTCTTTTCTCGCGAGTGGAGCTGCACTCTGCCTTACCAGTGTGACCCACTGTACTTGTCATTCATGAATATGGATAGTTCATTCATGGTTTCCAAGTTTATTTTTCTCTCTGTGTATGTGTATGTGGTATGTGCGTGTGGTGTATGTGTGCTCTGTGTGTGTGTGCGTGAACTCATGTGCACTCAGAGGCCAGAAGAGGAGGTTAGGCGGCCGGTTCTATTACTCTCTGTTGTATGTCTCTGAGGTCTTTCCTGCAGTCTGGAGCCAGGCTATGAGCCTTAGAAACCTTTTCTGTCTCTACCTGATCTCTTGGTGCTAGGGCACAGGAGCATGCACCACTCCTCAGCTTCTTTTGATGGCTGCTGGGGATCTGAACGCAGGTATTCATGCTTGCTCAGCAGCCTTCTTACCCACTGAGCCATCTCCCCAGCCCAGTTCCTCCTGGAAGTCCTCCTGTTTCCCCAAATCATATCTAGAACATTCTCGATGCTTGCCTCTGTTCCTGCAAGGCCTGAGCAGAGGAGGGAACCAGCCTGGGGAGGACCCAAAAATACCTATCTGTTCTGCCTGTGTTTGAACCTCAGGCTTTTCTGTCCAGCTAGTTCAATTGCATGCCCACCCCAGGCAGTATCGTTTGCAGTTTGGAAGAGAACAGGCCTGGCTGAACAGAGTTATTATGTAAATTAGATTTCAGGAGAGATCTTCTTGTCTATTTTAGAAAACCAATTATGTGCAAGTCTTTAAACTCATTGACACATACCTACAGATCACTGTGCTAATTATGACAAGGCAGGCTGACGTAAGGATGAGGGTGGGGCCAGGCAGCGTGCACGCAGATAGCAGATAGCAGAGCAGTCATTAAACTCTATGCCTTTCTGCTTCCAGCTTTTCCTCTCAAGTTTGTCCCTAGGGACACTTGGTCCCAGAGTGACCCAGGAGGTCCAGGGCCACTGCAAGTGTTGTCTCCGTGGCTACGGAGTCATGAGACCCACGTTAAGCAGGTGCGAGAGCTGTCCTTGTCAGGGGACACTGGCTCTTATGATGACTCCCAGGGCTGTGGATCCCTCCTCACATGTTAAAATTCAACTTGAGAATCCCCATTCCCCATACAGCAACCAGAGGCAGTCCCGCCTTGAGCTGGGTGACCTGCTCACAGGCACTGTGGCCTCTTAGGCAGTCAGAGGAAGCAGGAGAGCAGCTTAGGCCTGGGCTCATTTTACCTGAAGCTTCTCTAGAGAACCTTGTCCTCTGAACTTGCTGCTAAATTTTGGCCAAAACTTCCCTCCCTCCCTTCCTCCCTCCCTCCCTTCCCCCTTCCTCTCTTCCTTCTTCCTCCCTCCTTTTCTTTTTCCATCGTCCCTTTGCTGCCTCCCTCCTTCTTTTCCTCCTGTCCTCCCTCCACCCTTCCCTCCCTCCCTCCCTCCCTCCCTCTTTCCTCTCTCCCTCTTTTTCTTTTTCCACCCTCCCTTTGCTGCCTCCCCCCTTCTCGTCCTCCTGTCCTCCCTCCATTCTTCCTTCTCTCCCTCCTCCTCCCTCCCTCCCTCCCTTCCTCTCTCCTCCCATTTCCTTCCCCTCTCCATCTTCCCCTCTTTCTCTCCTGTCTTCACCCCCAAAGTACTGGGGATCAAACCCAGAGCCTCATACACAGAGACAAATGCCACACCACAGAATTTCTTAGTTCCAATCAACGGTGTCTTTCACAGGCCTATGGTTTTTAGATTTGGAACATATGTCCTGTCTGGCCGCTTCTTAGAAGCCTTTTTGCTAACCCTCGCCATTACTCTGCATGAGGAAGTTCCGAGTCCTCCCTTTTCACCTTCAGCATTAATAAATGCCCCTTCTCAATCCCAGGTCCCAGATTCTACTTTGAGGAAACAAGACATATTATTCAGGCATGAAATTAATGCTGTCAGGTGAATCGATATGAAGATCAGATTTGGAAATAGACAGAGACACTTACAAGTCTGTGGCTGTCACCCTGGTCTCTGTCTGAGGAGTCATGTGCAAACAGGGTGGCCATTGGCGGCCGTGAAGCTGTGGTTTTCACCTCCTGATGCTACTATTTGGGCCCAGGGGAGCTGGCCAGGCTAGGCAGGCATCCTAGCACAAGCCCCACTGTGGGGGTGTGGATTTCCACCCATGTTTCTTCAGCTTGGTTAGAAAGCCTCCTTGCCTGATTTTGGAGACACAGGAAGTTATGTTTGAGGTTGAAGTCACAGAGAAGCTCCTGCCAGGCTCCAGCCAGCCATGGCTTTTGTCCCCTTCATAGGTAGGATGTGCTGATGACACCCACCAGCCTCACGTTTCTGCCTAGAACGGGTGGATACAGATGGGCACCTGTGTCATCATGAGTTCAACCTAACAGGTGCAGAGCACAGGGTGTGCCTGACACTGCATATTGTACCTGGTAGACTCTCACAGCCAACAGGATAGCTGGTCAGAGGCACAGGCTGAATGTCCTGTGTCCCAGATGCTTGGGTTTCAGACTTTGAATTTTTCAGATTTCTCATATGCACAGTGAGAGCTCTTAAACCCAAGTTTAAAATTAAAATTTTTGGGTGTCTTATATGCATCTTAAATACACAGCTTGAAAGTAACTTTATGTCTCATTTATTTTATTTGTATGAATGTGTGCATGTGTGTATGTATGTATGGGACAGAGGACAACCCTGATGTGGTTCCTCGGGTGTCATCTACCTATTTTGAGGCAGGGTCTCTCACTGTCTTGGAACTCTCAAAACCAGTCAGTTGTCACTGAGCTTTAGGGACCGACCCACCTCTGCCTCCCCGGGTAGAAGCATGTGGCTCCATGCCTGATTGCATTTCTTTATTTCTTTATGTGGGCTCTGGGGATTGAATCCAGATCCTCATGCTCACAAGGCAAGCACTCTATGGCCTTGGCTGTCACCCTAGCCTTTTATACTACATTTTGAATAAGTTTGCATGCCCCGAAGGATCACACCGATGGTGCCAGGTGGAATGTTCAGAGTCTCAGATATGAAACAATGCAACATCCTGATGCTCCATTACTTGTCAAAGCATATTGCATTTTCTTTTCTTTTAAAAGTTTTAAATGGTGGAAACGAAAATACACCTAAAAGTGAAGCTTCTAGAAAAACCATTTGTTCTTTGCTGTCTTGCATCGTTCCTCAAACTTGACCTTGGCCTCCCACCTGGCCTTGCCTTTCAGGACTGGGTCTATAAAGACATCCTTGTTGACAACTGTCTTGTCCAAGGGGATGTCCACAGAGTACCTTGTGGCTATGAGGTGATTGTAGTTACGAGCTTTCACAAAGGACTTGATCTTTGACTTCATGGTGATTTTCTTCTTGTCCATGACAGCTGTCACTTTTCGGGGAGAGCGGTTAAATCCAGCCACCAGGGCATGGCTGTAAGGGCGGTGTGAGGTGACATCATCAACATTCTTAACGATGATGGCTTTGCGTCCAGAGTAGCATCCAGCCAGGACCAGCACCACTTTTCTGGGCTTCATGACCTTGCTCATTTCGACAGCAAGCAGCTAGCACTCAGCAGAAAGGAAAGGCTGTATTGCATTTCCATAGAAATCCCCACACATGAAATCAGCGCGAGGTTAATTATGAAACCCGCTGCATCGTGAGTTGTTGCTACGCTGGGTTGTTTCTATGGTACCCACAGGAAGGAAGTCTGTATCCTCAGCACCAGGATCCCCTCAAGGAGTAGTTTTGTTGTGTGGTTGACCGATGCTTCTGGGGCAGACCCTGTAGCCTGTGCAGACTGTGTAACTCCAGCGCACCGCCGTGCTCTGGAGACTGGTGGTCAGGCCTTGACCACACCTTTTGCTTCCTCCATGACACAATTGTTGCTTCACGGCTTTCCGGTTCCCTGTCCCCTTTGGGCTAGCATTCAGCCAGGTTGTGGGGCGGCGGAATGTGTGTCTAAAGAGCCTCATGTCACTGCCTTTTATAGAAATGGAAGGTGACATTTATTATTATTTAGATGCATGCAAGTCTGTGTGTGTGTGCGTGCATGTGCACGTGTGTGTGTGTGTGTGTGTGTGTGTGTGTGTGTGTGTGTGTGTAGACCAGAAGTGACCATTAGGTGTCCCCTATCATGTTCCTCATATCCCTGTGAGCACTGGCTCACTCAAAGCCTGGAACTGGGCTGCAACCAGCAAGCCCCAGAGATCCTCTCATCTCCACCTGTACTGTCCCCCACCAGTGCTGGAGTTATAGTACCAGCCTCTGCATGTCTTATTTTTTTTAATTAAAATGTGGTGCTGGGGTTTTGAACTCAGGTCCCTGTGCTTGCTCAGCAGGAGCTCTTACCTGCTAAGCCACCTCCCTAGCACTAGTTAGGGTTTTGATTTAGAGTCTTACTCTGCCTGGATTTAAAAGATCATGAGCTCCCCTGCCTCAGGAGTTTGGGGGACTGAGTGTAGGTGTGTGTTCCTGTGTTGATTATATTTCTGTGACTTATGTCCCTGGCGGAGGGACAGAGTGCTTTCCTATTGTGTAATTATACTCTGGGGCAGCAGCTTACACACTGTGGGACCTTAACCACTATGGGGGGATTTAAGAGCCATGTGAGATCATTTGATGTTTAAAATTATTTAATATTTTATCAATATTTATCAACTCATTATTAGAAAAAAGCAGGCTGACGTCTAGATTCAGTATCAGGTGGTATTCAATGTTTTTTTTTTTTTTTTTTTTTTTTTTAAGTCAATTTAAAGAGACAGTAAGTGGGACTAATGAGATGGCTCAGCTGATAAGAGTGTCTGCCACCAAGCCTGAGGACATAGGTTTAGTCCCCAGACCCACATGGTAGGAGAGAGCTAGCTCCCACAAGTTGCCCTCTGAACTTCACATGTATGTAAGCTTCTTCCCACAAACAAACAAACAAACAAAAAGTATTAAAACTAAACAGAAATAGTCAAGGTACAATAGACAGTTGTGCGAAAGTGTCCTTGTGTACCACAGTGTCTGTTACAGTGAATATA
The DNA here is from genome assembly GCF_903995435.1 of Acomys russatus. Lineage (NCBI taxonomy): Eukaryota > Metazoa > Chordata > Mammalia > Rodentia > Muridae > Acomys > Acomys russatus. The sequence continues at coordinate 58,713,861 of NC_067155.1, read as the reverse complement.
CACAACAGAAATGAAAGACGGAAACAGACAACTGGGCACTATGAGACGTGGAGGCTGGAGAAGGGGGCGTGGTTGCCCAGTCTGATACATTGTGTCAGCAGTCAGTCAGCAGAGAGAGGAGGGAATGCAGGGTTCAGCTGCTTTCTCCTTGTGTGATCCAGAACGGTATCCCATGGTTGGTGCCACCCATATTTCGGGTGAATCTTTGACCTAAGCTAGGGCATCCCTCACCAGGCTGTGTAGAGGCTCCTGTTCTAGGGTAGTCCAGGCATGGCCACGTTGACAGTCCTTACTTAGCCATCACAACCTCAAGGCCTGACTTCTGTTGAGAAGAGGTAGTTTTTTTCCTTCCTTTGCTTTAGAGTGTGAAACTCAGGAGGGTTAGAAAGAGCTGGAGAGTGGGCGGGAAACCGCCCTTAAAGGGTTTGGGTGTGTTTATTGATGGGTGTGTTGGTGCATACTGAGGCTGAAGGATTGCCCTTAACTGGAGGACAACCTGTGCTACATAGTGAGTTCAAGGTCAGCCCTAGCTACAAAGTGAAACTGTCTCACAAACCAGAGGCAGGGCTAAGGAGATGGATCAGTGGGTACAAACACTGGTTGCAGAGGCACCAGGGCCTGAGTTTCATGAAAAGGTGAGGCATGGCTGCTGAACCTGGAACCCCAGTGCTATGGGAGACGGAGACAAGCAGATGGCTAAGGTTTGCTGGCTTCCAGCCCGGCTCTAGGTTCAGGGAGAGGCCTATGTCAAAGGAGCAAGGCTGAGAGTGATAGAGCACACACACACACACACACACACACACTGAGTCACACATGCACTCACTTACAAACACACACACTCTAACACACACACACACAGAACACTCACTCTCACGTACTCTCTCACATACACTCTCTCACGCAGACACACTCTCACACACCCACACATACTCTCATATGCACACTCTTACTAACACACTCACTCATACACACACTCTCTTACACACACACACACACATGCATGCACACACACCACCCAAAGACCCTTCCACCCAAGTCTTAGCTGCTCCCTGAGGTACCCTGTGTGGTTGTGGTCCTGGGACTGTCTTATGGAAGCCATTTCCCCCAGATCACTCACACGTTGATCCTATCGGCCCTGCTGCTTATTCGAACCCGGACTGCGAAGCCACAAGTGGAGGAAAGGGCTTGCGTGGCTTGGGATGAATCGCAGGACTAAGGTTCTGAAATATAGCAGCTCAACAGTGTTCAACCAAATGCAGGCTGCCCTGGGGCCTTCATTTGTCAGTAGGATTTATGGCCTCCTTTTATCTTGCTCTGTGGTAATCGGGTTGGGTTTTTCTTCTCCTTTCCCTGCTCTGCTTGTCCAGTGGTGCCAGCCTTCTGGGAGGAAATGTCACTTGCTTGCCAAATTAAAAGCCCCAAATCTGTTCACTCTAGAGCATTGAACCATTGTTGGGAGAGAGGCTCTCCGACCTATTTAATAGGCTTTGAAATGAGCCTTTTAGTATAATAGATGGGGGACATCAGAATTCCTTCTGGGGCAGCTTTGCCACTGTGCCCGGCTCCCAGATGGCACTCTGTCTTCAAGGGCAGCTGCCTGGGACTTTGATTTAAGATGGTGGGTGACAGATAGTAGGGTAGGGCGGAACAGTGACATTGAGGCAGATGGGCCCAAAGTCAAGGACAGCTAGGATTCTCAAAATGTATGCAAAAACTGGACGCCGTGGTGGTGAAGCCAAGTCAAGGGTGTGGCCTCAGCTGCCAGACATAAGGCAGCCATGAGACAGTGGAGATCAGCCTCAGGAAGGGGATTTGTTTGTATATACTGGATCAGAGGACAATTCTGAATCTGTCCGAGGGTGAGAGCAACAGCACTGTGCCCCGAACAGAAGGCTTATTACTTTCTTTGTTGTTGTGACATAGTACCTGTCATGGGCAACCTAATGAAAGAGGCAGTTGCTTTGGCTCATGGTTTGAAAGTGCACAGTCCATCACTATGGTGTCGCCATGACAGCGGGAGCATAGGAGGCAGAGAGAGAGAGAAAGATGAATGACAGTCCTCAGCTCACAGTCTCCCACGGCACCACATAATGGACTCAATTAACGTCAAGATGGCGCCACTCACATTTAAGTTCCCCCAGTCTAGAAGCTTCTTCACAGACTTGCTCAGCTATGTGCCTCCTCTATGATTCTAGGTCCTGTCGAGTTGACAGCCATCACAGAAGGCTTTCTGCTTGGGGCTCTCTCTCACACACACATGCACACGTCACATGTTTTTGAGTGCCTGGGTGATGCCAGATCCCAGAAAGGCTTCTCTGGTGAGCACATGAGCCCTGTTTCCCAGAAGCTGACAATGGAGCCAAGAATTAGCCAGCGATGTGGGTTAGTTTGATTTTATTTAGTGCTGCTGTTAGGAAGTCCACCATCAAAGCACTCATTCATTTCCCCACTCTTCCTGGCTGTGTGTTTATGCTTGGGGGAACCTATGAGTTGTCAAAGGTCCCTGTGAGAGTCCAGGGAACACAGTTAAAAAAAACCCCAAACTTTATTTGTTTTTTTTTTTTTCATGTGTTGTGTATGTTTGTGGTGGGAGAAGGGGTGGGCAGAGGTCATCACCGGGTGACTTCCCTTGCTCTCTTTCTCACTTTTAGAGACAGGGTCTCCCACTGGTTGGCCAGTGAATTCCCAGGAACTGATTTTCTGTCTTTGTCCTTTCCCCCCACCTCATCTCTGGGGTTACTGATGCCTGCTAACCCCTGACTATTTACATGCGTGGCAACGATCAAACCCATGCTTGCACAGTCCACTGCACCCTCTTCCCAGCCAGCTAAACTTTTTCTTAAGAAGATCTTGATCTAAAAGAGACAGTGAAATCACCAGTTATAGTTCAGGGGACAAAGGCTGGTGGGGCAAGCAAATCTAGATGATGCTCACTTGGGACCTACCTCACTTGTAACAACCTACAAGAGAACTGTCTTTTGTCCCTTTGGTCTCTGCTGGGGTCATTCTACTCTGCCATTGGGAAGAAGAGCAGCCACGGACAGTATACAAAATGATGGGTGTGGGCATGTTACAATAAAGTTTTATTTATAAGATCAAGTGTAGGGCCAGATTGGCCCTTTGGCTTGAAGTTTGTTTATGCCTAATCCAAGAGGAGAGTTGGTCAGGTAAAGAGAAGAGGGCATATTCAGGCAGGAGAGTGGGAGGTGCTGATTCCTGGAACTAGGGCTGCTTTGGGAAATGACTTTGTGTGTGTGTGTGTGTGTGTGTGTGTGTGTTGTGTTGTGTGTGTGTGTGTGTGTATGTCTGTCTGTCTGTGTGTGTGTGTCTGTGTGTGTGTGTGTGTGTGTGTGTGCTGTGCTGTGTGTGTGTACCTTCTGGAGGGCTCTCTCTAAGGAGGGCTGTCATTGGCCATGCATGCTTTTAGCTGTACTACATTTTGCCCGCAAGGCTTTGGTCCAGCTGCTCAGAATGCTTTCCTTCCTCTCTGCCATTAGCTGATTCTTGCAGGTGTACCCCGAGTTTCCCAGGGCACCACACAGTATGGTTCTGGTTGCAGAAGTCAATGGGAGGCACTGCCGTTTGCTTCTGGTGGCTGCTGGCAGAGAACAGAGACTCAGACCCTCATCTAATACCAGAGACCTCCTGTCCGCGTCACCTCCAATGGCCAGGCGACAGCTCCTGATGAGTAGTTTAGGCCTGTGCCGTTTAAACTGAATGTGGCTGGAAACCTTCTGGTTGCTCGTAATGAGGCCTGCCCCCACTCCTGCTCCCCGTAGGCTGGAGGTATTCATTAACTCAAATTAATAGAGGATGGAGAAAACCCTTAACAGCCCTCTGGACCTCCAGACAGGCCAGCTCAGCCATGGCCAGGCTCCCGGAAGCTTCTCTACAGAGCTGGCCAATCAGTGACCTTTGGGAAGCAGGTGCCAAGCTGTCCCTTCCAGACCCAGGTTTGTCTTGGGGTCATCTTTGGTACATCAGGAAGGTTGCCTCTATATGTGGCCCGCACAATCTAATATCAGAGGACAAATTGTTGGAATCAGAAATAGCTAGTGTTTACAGTAATCTCCCCATGTGTCCTAATATCACCCACCCCACATCTCCCTGTGAAGCAGATTTGTCACCATCTCTTTTTAAGAGAAAGGTCCTCGTCTCCTTGCACAGAAAGGTACCAGAGGACCAAATCTTTCAATTTAGCTTGGAGTCCATAGATAATTGCTCAGGAAGTGTTTACTGGATGAACGAATTAGGAAGTCTTTAATGGATGAATGAATTAGGAAGTCTTTAATGAATCAATGGATGAGTGAGTGAATGAATGCTTTTCCCAGGCTCCCAGTGTAAAATGAGTAAGAAAACCTTCTGCATGTTGAGCCCTTATCCCTCAGCTCCTGCAAGGCAGGGTCATCTCTGTCGATGGCACCTGTCAGTTCCTTTCTCGTCTTGGTCCTGAAGGGTAGGGTAACGTGGGAGCCAGTGCCTGAAAACACCCCGTATTGTCCTCTTTAATTTCATTTCTGCGGATGTGACAAAAAGCAGAGTAGGGGAGGAAAAGGCTTATTCAGCTTACGATGCCAGGTCCTGGTTATCACTGAAAGCAAGACAAGGCAGGAACTCAGGCATCACATCCACAGTCAAGAGCAGAGAGAAAGGAACACACCCACGCTACTTGCTTGATTGCTCCCTTATAGAGCTCAGGATTACCTGCCTAGGGAATGGCATTGCCCACAGTGGGCTGGGCCGGGCCCTCCTGTGTCATTGACTGTTAAGACATTCTCTCGAGACATGCTCACAGACCAACACGATCTAGACAGTTCTTCAGCTGAGGGTTTCTTCTCAGGGGATTCTGGTTTGAGGCAAGTTAACATTTAGAACACACCACATACTCTTTCAACAAATCTAGGCCTTCCCGCCCCCCGCCCCCAAACTGAGAGTGAGAACACTTTTAACACTGTTGTTGTAGGCAACCTCTGTTCTAATGCACCCCAAGTTGCCTTTCCCTACAGGCTCCACAAACACATGTCTGGGTAAGATGAGCTTATGTGAGTCCATGGGAGGAAGGGTGTACTGCCATTGGTGTTGGGCTGTGGGTGCCAGAAAGGCTGCAGATTATATTTGCTGTTGTTAAAAGTCATGCCATGATGATGGTTTATATTTCTGTATTTGAGAAACCCTTCCATGCTCAATGCAGACCGCCCCCACTCCCCCCAGCTACACTTTGCAGTGGGGTTGCTGGTTGCATGTCACCAAGGGAAACCAGCATGTCCCACCTGGAGTACCCGTTCTTACACCCGCGTATGCTGTCTCCTTTTCTTCCATGAGATAGTGACTGTGCCAAGAGCCAGATGAGGGGCGGTTTGTGTCTCTGTCTGCACTGCACACTTGCTGAAGTTGCTTGCCAAGACTGGTCCCGAGGTAGAGGCAACCTGAAGGCCTAAAGCCACCACTGCCCGCCTGAGCCCCTCTGGGTCTGTAACCTGTTCAGGTCCCAGCTAGAAGCATCACATGAAATGTGAGCCGAGCCTCCAGAGCCATTATCCACGCTTGGCGGGTCCGCCCGGATGCTCCCGCCAGAGCACTGCTCTGTGGTATTCTCAGCTGCCCACTTAACTTTTCAAGATTCTTCCTGATGTGCAAGGAAGCTTGGGGCTCGGTGAGACGAGCTGCAGGGGCCTCTCAGAAGTTAATGTCCCGTTTTCTGGTTTGTGATGGAGTGCAGCTGGGTGTATGCCTGGGGCCAATTTGCCGTGAGCAGCCCAGCAAATTTGGCCTCCGGTGAAGAATTTGTGAGCTTACTTAACTGTGGCAAGCACTGTGTGTTAAGAAGGCAGAACCTCACAGGTGGAGGGGCTACGTGACAGGTGCTTTTTGCTTCTGGGTTCTTCTGTTACTCCTTTCTTCCCCTCCCCCACCCCATTCTTATGGGAGAGGAACACACATGCCCATTTTTTCCTTCAACTTTATTATTTACAGTTTTGAAAACTGAGGTCCCTTTTTCATACAAAAAACAAAACAAAACAAACAAACAAACAAAAGACAGCCAAACAAACTGTAAGGCTGGCAAGATGGCTCAGTGAGTAAAGGTGATGGCCTGCAATCCCGAGGAGGCACGTTTAATTCTTTTTTTTTTTCTTTTCTTTTTCCACATTTAATTCTTAGGGGACTCAGTGGAAGGAGAGAACTGACTCCTACAGGTTATCCTCTGATGTCCACACCCTGAGCATGGCCTCTGCCTGTGCCCCACCCCAACACAATAAATAAATAAAAATAAATAACTGAAGTAAACTTTACAAAAAGTTTTTTTAAAAAGCCACAGATTTTAAGTCTGATAGGTCTGTGTTCGTGGGGGTACACATGAGTGTGTGGGTACATACCTGTGTATGCATGTGTAGAAGCTACAGTAGTCCTTTGGGGTAACTTCCTCTATCACTTTCTGGATCCCTCTGTCTCCACCCCAGTGATAGAGTTCCAGGCACATCCAGCTGTGCCTCACTGTCTATGTAGGGGCTGAGGATTTGAACTCAGGATCTTAAGTTTATACAGCAGATGCCCTTACTCACTGAGTCACCTCCCCAGTCCTAGGTTGGATGAGTTTTGTTTTGTCTTGTTTTTCTTTTTTGATTTTTCGAGACAGAGTTCTCTCTGTAGCCTTGGCTGTCCTAGACTCACTTTGTAGACCAGGCTGGCCTCGAACTCACAACCATACACCTGCCTCGGTCTCCTGAGTGCTGGGATTAAAGGCGTGCGCCACCACACCCGGCTGGTTGAATGAGTTTTTGATACATTCATATTCCCTGGTACCCATCACTCCAAACAAGATAAGGAGCATGTCTCACCCAATCTAGGAAGTTTTTTTCCTACCTCTCCCCTACCTCATGCCCATCCTGAACGCATGATCCAGCATAGATTTTGTCTAGGAGTCTGTAAATGGAGCCGCAGAGACCATGTGCTTTGGCATCTCACTTCTTTTGAGAAACATCTTTCTTTCAGCATACTGCCACTCAGATATACTTCTGTGCCACACAGGGTCTTTCTGTCATGTGCAGGCAACTAACAAACAGTTCATTGCTGAGCAAACAGCAATTTGCCGGTTCAAAGCGTGTCTGTTTCCTGGGCCCCAGCAGACGGCAGCGGTTTGTTGACTTACAGGGCTCGAGGCTAGAAACCCAAAATCAAAGTGTCAGCTGAGCTGTGAGGCCCCGAAGCTTCGAGACAGAAGCCTTTCTTGTCTCTTTGTGATTGCAGTTGGCTCCAGGTTATCCTTGGCGTTCCCTGGCGTGGAGCCATGTTGTTCAAAGCCAGCTTCTCTCCTCACGGAGTTAGTAAGCGCCTCTCTATCTTAAAGACACCAGCCGTGAGAGCCGGCTCGCTCTAATCTGGCTTGACCTCATCTTAACATGTCCCCACATCTACAAAGACCTGAACTTGCCAAATAAGGTCACATTCATGGGGACTGGGGGTTGGAATGCCAGTGTCCCGAGCATGTGTGAGTGTGTGTGTGTGTGTGTGTGTGTGTGAGTGTATGTGAATGTGAGTGGACTAGGGGTTAGAATGCCAGTGTTCTGAGCGCATGTGTATGTGTGACTGAGTGTGTGTGACTGAGTGTGTGTGAGTGAGTGTGAGTGTGTGTGTGTGTGTGTGTTTGCACAGGTTGATGCTGAATATCTCCTTCACTTACTCTCACTAGGACCCGGGGCTCACTAATCTGGCTAGGCTGCACCGCCTGCAAGCCCCAGGGCTTCTCCTGTCTCTGCCTCCTCATGGTGTAGGTATGCACACTGCTACACTGGGATTTTTACACGGGTGCCAGGGATCCAATTCAAGTCCTCATGTTTGTAAAGCACGCATTCTACCCACCGAGCTATCTCCTCCTTAGCTCCTTGGACAGTTTCACCTACCCTGTTCCCATCAACGAACCTTTATTTAGTCAGTTTACAGGTCACGGCCTCGATGAACACATCTAGTGAGCTGTGACTATGTGGACTTGTATCTTGGCATCTCTTGGTTAAGTCCCAGTGAGAGGCACTCTGAAGTCCTCCTGGATGTGGTGTGTGTGTGTGTGTGTGTGTGTGTGTGTGTGTGTGTGTGTGTGTTGAGGTGTATGTGTACATCCTCAGCTGGTCTTTGAGCAGCGTGTACATTTGAAAGCCTTGCCAGCAGATGAGGGAGGCCAGTGGCTTTCTATTGTGGCTCCTCTCAGTGTGAGGCAGTTTTGCCCTCAGAGAGGTCTTGGGAAGGCTGGTGGACATTTTTACTTGTTACAAGCGGGGTGGGGGCACTGATATGTTAGTGTCTAGCGTCTGGTGCAGAAGAAGCTGGCAAGAGCATCACACAGTGTGGAGACAGTCATAGGAAAAGCTGAGGTGGGGAGCCCCGCCCCGTATCCTACCACCTCTTGGTACTGTGGCACTCCTCATTTCTTCATTCCCACGGATGGGAAGCGAGACCAAATGGATTTCAGTTCCGTCTGTCCAATGGCTAAAGCTGCCAGGCATCTTCCCACAAATTTACTGTTCCCCCAGCCCCAGTGTGTGTGTGTGTGTGTGTGTGTGTGTGTGTGTGTGTGTGTAACATATACACCTATATGCGTGGTTTATTTGTGTGTATGCATACCTGCCATAGCGTTCCTGTGGAGGTCAGAGGACAACTTGTGGGAATCGGTTCTCTCCTTCTGCAACGTAGATCCCAGCCGCAGAACTGAGGTTGTCAGGCTTGGTGGCTATGTCCTCTGAGCCGTCTCACTGGCTCATGTCTTTCTGTCATAAAGTGAGTTACTCACGCATCCTTTTGCCTATTTTTAATTAGGATGTTTACGTTTTAGTTACTGTGTTGTGGCTCCTATGTCAGAGATAGGGACATTTTTTCTCCACAGTCATTAGCTCTCTCGGCCACTTTCTTCTAATTAATTGTCTCTCAAAGAGCTGAAGTTTGCATTTCAATGGAGTCTGATTTATAGGTTCTTTTTCTCTCATATGTGGTGCCTTCTGTTTCTTTTTTCTCTATTTATTTATTCACTTTACATCCTGCTCGCAGCTCCTCTCCTCTCCTCCCGCCCCCCCCTCCATTCCTCATACCCTGTTTTCCCTCTCCTTCTTGTCAGAGAAAGGAGAGGTCCTCCATGGCTACCAACCCGCCCTGGCACATTATTCACTGCAGGGCTAGGCACATTCTCTCCCACTGAGGCCAGACAAGGCAGCCCAGTTAGGGGAAAGGGATCCAAAGGCAGGCAACAGAGTCAGAGACAGCCCCTGCTCCCATTGTTAGGGGACCCACATGATGACCAAGCTGCACATCTGCTACATATGGGTAGGGGGCCTAGGACCAGTCCGTGCATGCACTTAGGTTGATGGTTCAGTCTCCGTGAGCCCCCATGGGCCCAGGTTAGTTGCTTCTGTAGGGCTTCTTGTGGAGTCCTTGACCCCTCTGGCTCCCTCTGTCATTCCCCCCCAATTCTTCCATAGGACTCCCCGAGCTGTAGGTCTGTATCTGTTCCCATCAGCTGCTAAATGAAGCCTCTCAGAGGAGTTATGCTAGGCGCCTGTCTACAAGCATAGCAGAGTAACATTAATAGTGTCATGGATTGGTTCTCTCCCATGGGATGGGTCTCAATAGGTCCAGTCTTTGGTGGGCCATTCCCTCAGGCTCTGCTCCACCTTTGTCCCTGCACATCTTGTAGGCACATCTTAGGTCAAAGGTTGTATGTGGGGGTTGGTGTCCTTATCCCTCCACTGGAAGTCCTGCCTGGCTACAGGAGGTGGCCACTTCAGGACCCATATCCCCATCTACTAGGAGTCTCAGCTATGGGCACCCCCATAGATTTTTCTCGAACTTCCCCTGTCCTAGGTCTCTGACAAATCCCAGAGATACCCACCACCTCCTATTTCTGTTCTCACATCAGGCCATCTCTCTCCTGCTTTCCCTATTCTTAATCCCCTCCTCTGTTCCCTCCCCCCCCCACCCCCGTCTCGATAAACACAGAGACCATTGGGTGTACCCTTGGGCAACCAGCTGGGAAATTTCAAGTCCCTTTGTGTAGGGCAACCCTACATTGTCACATTTGACATAGCAATACACTATTTTAAAAATCCACATTCTAATTTGCTTTCTGTTGCTGTGATAAAACACTCCAGCCTAAAACAACTTAGGGGAGGAAAAGGTTCATCTCACTAACAGTTCTGGGTCCCGGTCTATCATGGAAGTCAGAGCAGGAGCTTGCATCAGAGACTATGAAGGATGCTGTTTGCTGGCTCACTCCGAGGCGTATGCTCAGCTGGCTTTTCTTATACATTCCAGACTCCCTGGCCTTGGGATGGTGCTGTACAGTAGCCTGGGTCTTCCCAAATCAATTTGCCATTAAGACACCCCACCTCCCACCCAGCCCCAGCCACACCCCACTCCACCCAACCGTGTCCCATCTCACCCCCCACCCACCACACCCACAGGCAAGCCTGATCTAGGCAGTCCCTTAGTGGAGGAGGTTTTTCTCTTAGGTGTCTCTAGGCTGTATCACGATGACAGTTGAAGCTAACTAGGAAAGCACAGAAGGAACACAGTCCTGAAAGTCACATTGATTGACAGGCCCAGGAACTAATTCTGGATCATCCCACCTGGAGGGACGCACCTGAACTCCAGCTTTGCTGAGCAGTCTTGATCCTTTTCTCCACAGTGGCCAGCAGGGTTTGGTAAAAATGGCTCCCCGAAAAGGTGCCTTTCCCATAATCCTCTGCAGTGATTTTCAAAGAGATTGTCTGCATTTAATCCATAACCTAGTTAGTGAGCCTTTCATCAGCCACCCGAAGCACCTCTAGACGCCACGCCATTAATCTGTGTGGAGTTAGTACCTTAATGAAAGTCAGAAAAGCAAATTCCTTTTCAAATACACTTGTCATTGACCCCTTTTCTTGATGAAACCAGAAGTTACTCTGGCTCCTTCCACAAAATGCGTTTGCTGGCTTTAATGACAGTGAAGTTCATTCAGACGGTGGCTTCAAGTAAACTGGATCTAGGTGCTTAAAAACACAGTCTAAGGAACTCAGTCTGTGCCAGCCTCTAGCTCAGTGATGGCTTTACTCTTTCATTGCGGTTGGTCGGTCTCTTTCTTCCTCAAGCCTGCTTCTTGAGAAGTTTCAAGCTTCTGATCTTAGTGAGGGGGAAAAAAAAAACCCTGCTTTCTCAAAAGCCCTCTTGAAAATCACGATCCTGATTAAGTTATCTTGGGCCCTGTGCACAACTTTGAAGCCATCACGGTATCCGTGAGATGAAAGAGGTTTGGTGGGCCAGGCATTCCTACATCTGTCTGTTCCACACGGTAGCATGTGGGTGGGCTCTAAGTAGACATAAATGACATATGTCATCTACATGCTAATAACAACACATCACATTTTGGTCAGCCTGCATCATGTAGGCCTGCCTTGATGTGTAGATGGCATGTGTGGCTCGAGGACAAGGGAGTTTGTCAGAGTGACCCTACTTGCTTTGACACCATCTTCAAGGTCACTAGGACGTTGAAGTCCATGCCTGAAGTCCAGCAGGAGAGTGAATCCCACACCATCTCAGGTGACCCTGAAGAATCTGGAAATTAATGTGCACTGCTGAAACTCTAGCTTTGGAGGCGGCAGTTTGCTGCCAGTACTGACATTAGAAGTCTGACAGCGGAAAGCAGAGGTAAAGGTGAAAGAGCCAGTGAGGGAGCAACAACCCACGTGGGTCTGAGGGAGTCAGAACAGTGTATTTTAAGAGCTCTACCAACAGTTTAGGGGGAAACCAGGCCCTGATTTGTTGTTTACCCCATCTCACCCCTGCTTGGTGGATGACACTTTGGTGTTCCGGGACTAAGCAATTTGATTTTAGAGCTAGTTTTTGAGGTTTCTGCCCATTGCCACGGAACCCTCACAAATGTTTGACCTACCTATGGCCCAGGGTCTCTTCAGATGTCCCACGAACAAAATTCCCCTCTCTACCTGGGAAAGATCAGAAGGCCCATAGGCAGAAATGTCAGTAAAAAACCTGGGAAATTTGGCCCTTGACCCTAGTCCCAAGCCTCTTTCAGAAAGTCTACGCCAAGCCAGGCCAGGCCAGGCCAGGCCAGGCCAGGTCAGGTTAAGAGAGTCCGGATATTACTCTCAGTGCAGAGACTATAGCAAAGCTGGAAAGGTTTATTCAGCCTGAGAGGCATCTGAGATGCACAGGGCTATGATGGAGATCAGGAAGGGGAAAGATGTATGTGTGTGTGTGTGTGTGTGTGTGTGTGTGTGTATCATTCAGACGCACCTGCACTTGCTGCCTGCATCATGTGTGGGATCCTTGTGAGAATGCCAGAGGAGGGCAAAGGATAGAATTGATTTAGGCCTAAGTCTCACACCGTCCTTAATTGCCCATGGTGCCATGCGGCAGGCACAAGAGCTACTCTTTGATGTTAAGCTGTACAGCAATCATTTTGAATACTCTATGATATATTTCCCCCCCTTTTTTTTCCTTTCTGGTGTATGTGTGTGTGTGTGTGTGTGTGTGTGTGTGTTCTAAATTTGTCCTCAGTAATCTAGAAGGGATGTGTGTGGTTTGAATGCATGTGATTGCCTTCATTATACTTTCATGTTTGGATTTGACTCAAAAGAGCCAGTGAGTCTCAAGTACTCTGTGTGCTTTAGAAGCCTTGTGTGAGATGAAATACAACCCCAAAGAATGTAAATAGGATTGGAGTAGTTTGATTAGAAGGCAATAATTAGAGTGGATCATTGTTATTTGACTCTTTAGTCATCAATGTAGAGAACACGAGATGCGGGCGTGGCTTCTCCTCCCCGAGCCACCTGCACATCTCTTATCTCGGCTAGCTACGTCGCTGCCCTGTGAGGTTGGCAGGTCAGAAATACTCATATTAGCTTGTTGCACAGGGAAATGGAGACTCCTTGAGGCTAATTGGCGGGACCAAAGTCAAAGAGTTAATTAGGAGGAAGTCAGTGGAGTAGACCAGCTCCGTACAGGAGACAGGAAAGGTGAACCCCACTCGTCACGCTGAGCCTTCTCACGGTTGCTCTAGAAAACTACAAAGAAACCAGCGGAATTGGTTTTAATTCTTTATTATAATTTTTTTTTTTTTTACTGACAATATAGATCCACAGATATCATGACAACATACAATCAGTTTAAAATGGATTGAACTAGAAATTATCATAATGAGTGAGTTCACCCAGAAGCAAAATGAGTTAAATGGTATATACTCACTTATATCGAGACACTAGTCCAAGGGGTACGTCCCCATGAAAAACTTTACCTACCAGGAAAGTGGGTCAGAGGGAAGACATACTATTGAGACTTTAGGTGTGAGAAGCCTGGAAGAATGAGGAAATAGAAGGATCCAGAGGGTCCTGGAAAACTACAGGAGGGTCTGGGCCCTGGGGTCCTCCTCAAACTATGGCACCAGCCAAGGAAAATATAGGCAGTAAACTTCAAACCCCTACCCAGACTAGCCGATGGACAGGACATTCTCCACCGTTAAGTGGAGAAGGAGATCTGACTTTCACACAAACTCTGGTGCCCCATATTTGACCATGTCCCTTGGATGGGGACACCTGGAGGCACTCAGAGAAAGGATAATAGGTCACCAAGAAGAGACTCGATACCGTATGAGCATATACAGGGGGAGGAGGTCCCCCTCAGTCACAGACATAGGGGAGGGGAATGGGGGGGAAGTGGGAGGGAGGGAGGAATGGGAGGATACAAGGGATGGGATAACAACTGAGATGTAATATGAATAAATTAATAATAAAAAAAGGGGGAAAAGTTGAGGTGTTTGAGGGACTGGAGCGGCGATGTATGGAAGGACGGGTGGGTTTGGGATGAGCAGGTAAACTGAGGAAAGAATGGAAGGATAGGTAGTGTCTTAGTTTATTTTCTTTTTCTGTGATAAACACCAAAAGCAACTTGGGGAGGAAAGGGTTTATTTGACTTGCAGGTTAAGAGTCCATCACGAAGGGAAGTCAGGGCAGGAACCTGGAGGCAGGAGCTCATGCAGAGGCCATGGAGGGGTGCTGCTTACCGGCTTGCTCCCCATGGCTTGCTCAGCCTGCTTTCTTACAGAACCCAGGATCACCCCCACAGTGGGTTGGGCCCTCCCACATTAATCATTAATCAAGGGAATTCCCTCACAGACATACCCATAGGCCAATCTGATGGAGGCAGTGCTCTAGGTGAGGTTCTGTCTTCCAAATGACTCGTTTGTGTCAAGTTAACAAAGTCAAAACAGCACACTTCCTTTCACAAGTCTGGGGTGCCACGAGGGTCCGCTGCCTCTGTGGGCTTCAGTGGCTTACCCATGGCACAGCAACTCGGGCTCCATGCTATGACCCGCAGCTTTCTCTGGGCTCCATAGCCTGCCCCTTGTTTGGGGAAGTGGAGAAGGGGAGGGGTGTCTCCTGAGTGTTTCTTTGCAGGGGTCTCGGAGGTGGAGGGAGTGTATGGAGCCTGGTGCCAGCATGGGGCAAGCGTAGGGGTTTCATTACTGTTAATTACAGCCGCACCTCACTGTGAGGGAGCACAGGTTCTTATTGCTCTCAGTGGAGAGAAGCTTCCACCGTGCCCTTAATGAGGACTTTGTCTCTGGCTGGCATGAAGTCGGAACGTGAGCATGAATTTAGATGAGGTTTTTAAATCCAGGGGCAACCCAGAGATGCAGCTTCCCAAATACCTGCTCCCTCCCAGGTGAGTTTCCCCAGGGGCCTGGGAAGAACAATCAGAGCCCAAGGTGGAGCTTTCTAGAACTTCCAGGGTGACGGTGAGGCGGGGGGGGGGGGGGACGAGGGAAGGTGTGAGATATGGCTTCTTGGCACTGCGGGTATTGGCTTCGATAACCCTGGTGGGTCCTGGGAATAAAGGGCCTTTCTCAGCCTCTGCCAACTAGGTGCCAAGCAATCCCAGTCTTGGCTATGATAACCAACCCTTCTGGACGTTGCCTAGCTCCTTCCCTTCCCCCAGCTTATAGCTGCAGGTGAATTCAAGGCCCCACATTTGAATTGAGCTCTGCTTGCGGTGTGGCCTTGGACAAGTGGCTGACAGTCTCAGAGGAGAAATCTTGTTTCAGAGAGGTTGGACAGGATGAAAGAAGATGGTGTCCATAAAAGTGTGGTCCTTTATAGCATCCTACCCTTGTCCCTCTTCTGGGCCCTGAGAATCTCCCTCCCCCCCTTTTTTTTTGCAAGTCTCCAAGGGCCAAGGGACATAAATGGAGGGATGGAGGGATGGAGGTTATGAGGGATAGAATGGATGAAAGGTAGGGGAGAGTGAGTATTGGGGGTCTGACACTCTGACCCCCAAAGTCTCAGGGTTTCTCTGTACTGCTCCTTATGTTCTTGTCGGGAGTCAGCACAAGGGGGCCACACAGGAAAGAGGGAAGATGACTAGAATTAAAGTTCTCTTCAAACCATGCCATGAGCTTATAATTTGCAACCCTCATGTACCTCTCCCACCTCCTGCTCCAAAAAGAATAACAGATCACTGAGATTCAAACTTTTAACCTGCCCTTCCCCTGAGGGACTAGTTAATGAGCGCCGCTTTGGTAGGGACAGCTGCTGGCCCTTACAGTAAGGGGACCTCCCCATCCCTCCCAGCCGCCGCCACACTTCCTCAGGTGAACAGAGTGAGGAGAGAATAAAGTGGGCAGATCTTCGGCTCTTCTGCGCCTCTGGCATCCCAACTGCATGGAACTGGCTTGTGTGTTTATTCCTGACTCAGAAGAGTCAAGAGCCGAGATCACTGGAGTACAGGAGGCTGGGAGAGCAAGTGTTCAAATGCCCAAGACGACGGAGGCTGTTTCGTGGGAATAACCACAACTAGAAACTGGAATTGTAAGATAAAATAAACTCTTTCCCCATAAGTTGTATTTTGTCTCGTGTTTCATCTCAGTGAGAAACTACAAGAGACACCAGGGCTTAGGTGCCTCCCACCTGGCTGTCCCCTGCACACAATTCTCATGGGGCAACTCCACAAGACACAGCTCAGCCACAGAGAGACCCTGTTTCCTAACTGTGGGGTGAAGGTCTGGCAGAAAGTGGAGGGCGTCTCTGTGAGAGCTTGAGGCGAGGGAGAAACCACAGAAGGCGTCAGGGAGCATCAAAGCCAGAGGCTAGCTGCCTGTGGTGCATCCACTTAATCCTAGCACTAGAGGGGCAGAGGCTGGTGGATCTCTCTTAGTCTGAGGCCAGCCTGGTCTAAATGGCTCCCCATAATACACAAAGGACAGCCTTCTGCCCACCCTGGTCTGGGCTCCCCTCCACAACCACCTCTCTCAGTGCTCGGAAACTGTTTCCTTGTTGAATAAAAGATGAGAGGCAGATAATAAAATCCAGATGCCCCTGAGGCCTTCCATGTCACCTGCCAGTTTTTCTGTGGGTCATTTTTTCCTCCTCCTTTAAACAAAACAGAAATGATGATTTGATGGCTCGGAGCAAGAGGCCATATTCAAATTGGCCTTATTACCTGTCACTCCAGGCTGTGTTGTCATCTCTTGTTCCTCTCTTTAGATTCTGGTCTGCAATTCAGTATGTCGGCACCCTGGTCAATGTCTGTCCCCATTTGTCCCCTCCGATGTTGTGCAGCCTTTCTTCTTCAGATGGGAACCGGGTGTGAAGACTCTCTGATCAAGGGCTTTTAGCATCTGTGTCTCTCGGAGTCCACTGGTTCTTCACCTGGACTGTTTAGCACCTTCCCAGGCCTAAATGGTGCTCAACAGGTCTATAGAAGCGTCACACAGATCTGGAAAGTGTCTGCCCCCACCTCCCTTGGGCCCCCACCCTAGCTGGCCATGGACCCATGTTCTGTTCTTCTGTCTTTGCCACAGGGCTACCTTTAAACCTCCCTCCTAGCAGAACGGCTTATTCTGAGAGGAGGTGACCTATTGCTATCCAGGCCTAGCCTTCAAGTCAAACAGCTACTGTCTCAGGGAGCTCAGCTGTACTCACTTTCAGAAGATCATCCCGGCTGGACCTGTAAGACCAGGGAGACCTTTACCTGAGTACCTAGCAGCTCCCAACCATGTGTTGTGGTTGTACGCAACTCTGTCCTGATTGCATATGGCCTCGGGGAAGACTAGTATGCATATGCCAGTAAGGCTAGGGGAGGGGGCTCCATCTATGTGGCTATAAGGGAGCCTCATCCTGAGGCATTTGCGGGGAGGAGCGTCAAGCTCTGTAAGGGAGCCCAATAAACTCATTGGTTCCCCAAACTGAACTCTGGGGGAGTTGTGTCTCATTTGTCATTAGGAGCTTAGTGGGAGGGGTAGATGTTGCTTATGTCGCCTGCTGGGAAGGGATTTTAGTGACACATGTTTTGAGCACCTGCCAGTGGCAGAAGTATAGGCAGAGGACAGGATGCTTGGGCAAGTGATTTCACCTCCCAGATCCTCAGTTTCCCCATCTGTGGAGCAGGGATGGCTGAAAATGTATCTGAAACACCCACCTTCAGCCTGCCCAGGGCTTGCTGCTTATTGGTAGCATGGTAGCATCCATGGCATGGAAGAAGTCACCCTGCCATGACAGACCCAGCCCACTAAAACCGTGAGCCATGTCAGCCTTCTCTGTCAGCTGTTCTGCCAGCTTGGGGTCACAGCTGTGACCATCTGAGCAATGCAGGTTCCAGTGAGTGTGAGCTCACCTTCAATGAACTAGCCCTGCCGCCCCTAGCCCCAACCCTGCCTCACACACAGTATCTGTCGTGGGGACGGATTCCTTCATTTTATACTTGAAGTGGCATTCCAAGAGGTCAATTTGCCCAAGGTCAGGCACATAGCGGGTGCACCATTTATGGTTAGCGTACAGTCTGATCCCAGGCCCAGCTGCCCCTGTCCCCCACCATTTTCCTTTCTCCCCAATTACAGCTTCATCTCCACCCTGAATGCCTCCCCCCATTTCTGGGTGAGCTTTTCCTAACGTTAAGCTTGTAGAGAAGGAAGGACACTGGTCCGTGGCCCTTTTCTAATTGTCTCTGGGGTCAGCTGTCCGGCTGGGAATAGGGGAAACTTCCCCCAACATATGTTATAATATAGACAGAAGAGAGCATTCAGTAAGGGCTCCAGTGTGGGGCTACCAGCCTCTGCTTGTCCCCAAGGTATCTGTCTTCTTGCAGGTACTCAGTACCCCTGGCTTGGTAGCTGGATTGACTACCCTAGTTTGCTTTCTGACCGTGTGATGAAATGCTGACCAAAAGCAACGTGGGGGGGAGTGGGTGTATTTGAAGTTACACTTCATCCCTGAGGGAGGCCGAGGCAGAAGCTCGAGGCAGAAGCTCGAGGCAGGAACCTGGGGGCAGGAACTGAGGCAGGCACCACGGAGGAGTGCTGCTCACTGGCTTGCTTCCTGCTTCTGCCCAGGTTTCTTTTTTATACCACCCAGCACCTCCTGCCTCAACATGGCTCTTCCCACAGTGATCTGGGCCCTCGGGCATCAATTGGCAATCAAGAAAATGCCCTGTAGACATGGCCGAGGGCCAATCTGAAAAGGGTAATTCTTCATTTGAGGTTCCCTCTCTTCCCACCTGACTCTGGGATGTGTGAAGTCAACAGGTCAGGCCAACTATGACAGTGTCCCATTGTAATGGGGGTGGAGGTGAGGGGCCATTGTAAGATTGGATGTGCATCCTAGAAGGGAAGCTGGTTCTGTCAGTACAATAGAGTTGGGAAGTCAAGAAGACCTGATTTGACATTACCCATCGGCTCTGGAAATTACTTTGATGTGGTTAATGGGACCATGAGTCAGGCTAGATTGCCTGCCCACTCCAGGGACCTTTTCATTTCTCTGTTTCCCTTTTCAGTTGGTTGGGTCTATTTGACATCTGAGAATAGAGTCTATTTTTGAGTTGCAGTACATGACACTTCTTCCTCCCCAACCCCAACCCCCACATAGTCATCAAAATATCTGGGTGTCTCTTATGTGGTAGTCACCACTGATTAATTCTGGGTGCAGGAATGAAGAAGACAAACAAATCCTACCCTTGTAGAGCAGTTCTGATGGGGGAGACCACAGACTTCTACACCTTTGCCGTAGGAATCTGCGGAGGCCACCAGAAGGAGATGCTTGGTGTTGGGGAGGTCTTACAGTAGGGGATTAGGGGTGCCTGTGACATCAGGGAAAGCTTCCTGAAGGGGCCAGAGATAGAACTGAAGTCAAGGTATAAAAAGCATGTGCGAAGGTCCTGGAGAGGGCGGGGGAGCCTGCTACACTTGGCTGTGCAGCAGTCAAGAACAGGGTGATGAAAGAGAAAGAGGGTGTGAGTATTTCTTGCAGTACCTACAGACTGTATGAGCTTGGCAAGGCTGCTGTAACAAATGGCTTCATGATTGGTTTCTTCAAACAGTGGAGTTTTCTTTTCCTCCCATCATTCTGGAGGGAGGAGAGTCTAAGAAAGGTGTCTAAAGGCTCTAGGGAGGGCTAGCCTTTGCTTTGGATTTCACCAGGAGAGCTTATGATGGTGCTATGCAGTCCTTGGTGGGGTGGCATCATCTTAATTCACTCTATCTGTATTGTCTTTTTGTTGTTGTTGTTTTTCGAGACAGGGTTTCTCTGTGTAGCCTTGGCTGTCCTGGACTCGCTTTGTAGACCAGGCTAGCCTTGAATTTACAGCGATCCGCCTAATTCTGCCTCCCAAGTGCTGGGATTAAAGGCATGCGCCACCACGCCCGGCCTGCTGTATTGCCTTTGCGTAGTTTCCGCCCTGTTGTCTCAACCTCTTCAGGTTACATCGAAGCTCCCCCATCCTTGCTCATGTAAGGACATGAATCCTTGGTTTAGGTTACAAATGGGCAACTGAGAACGTGTTCACCTCAAGATTCTTAACTGAATCACACAAGCATCATGTTTTTTTTTTTTTTCCTTCAAATATGGTAACATCACAGGTTCGGGTGGTTGTGGCTTTGGTCAGGGGTATGAAATCCTATCCTTACCCCAAGACACGGGTGAAGAACTTGGTCTTGATTTTGTGAAGTTCAGGGGTTACCGTAGCGTTGTTAGGAAAAGCACAGGATGAGCCCACTGCCACATGCTTCCCACTTTTTCATCACATCCTCGATCTTTCTGTCACCTGTTGTGTGTGCACACGTGAGTGCCACGGCGCTCATGTGGAGGTCAGAGGGCAACTCCTGCAGGAGTTGGCTCTCTCCATCATGGAGGTTGTGGAAATCAGATTGTGGTTGTCAGGTGTGGTGGCAAGCTCCTTTGCAGGCCGGGCCATCTCGCTGCCCTCGCCTCGTTGTCTTTGGAAGCAGGTAGGAGATGGAGAGCGTTCAGGCCTGCCACGCGACGAGACACCACAGCCCTGTGCTGGGAGTGAGGCATGACGAGAAGCAAGTGGCATCAGAAAGGCCGAGGGAGTTCGTGTGTGTGTGTGTGTGTGTGTGTGTGTGTGTGTGTGTGTGCGCGCGCATGCACATGGTTGTATAGTTGTGTGTGCATGTGTATACATGGTATATGTGTGTGTGTGTCTGCGTGTGTGTGTCTGTGTGTGCATGCACATGGTTGTGCAGTTGTGTGTGCATGTGTATACATGGTATATGTGTGTGTGTATACATATGTGTGCATGGAAATGTGTGTCTAGTTAGAGTGTGTCTGCGTGTGTGTGTCTGTGTGTGCATGCACATGGTTGTGTAGTTGTGTGTGCATGTGTATACATGGTATATGTGTGTGTGTGTGTTTGTACATATGTGTGCACGGAAATGTGTGTCTAGTTAGAGGTGCACATGTGTGGAGGCCAGAGGTCAAGCTTGGGTGTTATTCCTCGGGTACTGTCCACTTTGCTTTTTGAGACAAGTTTTCTCCCTGCCCTGGAAGCCATCACACAGGCTGACCGGGCTGACCAGCAGCCTGACCTCCTGTGTCCTCCTCTCATGCTCCTGTACTTTGGTTGCAAACATGTGTCACCATGCTTGGCTTTCCTTTGTGGGTTCTGGGGATTGAACCAGGGCCTTCATGCTTGTAAGGCAGGCGTTTTATCAACTGAGCTATCTTCTGAGCCTGGGAACGCTCTTCTTTCATTATGAGCTAGGATAATTTATTCAGCATTCTTTCCTCTAGTGGTTTTGATGTTGAGAATTGTACCAAACCCAGTTCTAGGATATCTCTGAAGTCAGAATGAGCTGCTCTCCCTCATCTGAGAGATGCCAGCGCTCACTCGGTAGATGCTCCTCTTATTACTCAGCTTTCTTGTGAATAAATGTTTTCTTTAGTGCAGTTAATAGCAACCCTCACCTACCTAAGTGCGCACAGCGCCAGGCAGGCAATTACAGCCCGGACCGGCTCGATCTGTCTCCGGCTCATTGACAAAGGCATCATTATTTTCCAGTAACGTTTTATTTTTTTCTGTAACAACCAGGCTTGTTCTGCACAGGAAAAATAAATAAGAAAGACTTCTTGGTGTGCACTGAGAGTTGTGTTTAATCTGCACTTAATTTGCATGTCATTAGGGACCTCCTTCTGCCATGAACTGAGGTTAGGGTTGGGCTACGTAGGTGAAAGGGCAGGTGTGTGCCGCCCACCACTGTCCCATGGGGTGCCTTAGAGGGGAGGGAGGCCAAGGGTCAGGGCTGTGGGCTCTGACGTCTGGTATCTTGTCACACCCAGCTGGGTGTCTCTGTCTGTGGTCACATCCCGGTGTTCTCTGGTCACATTCACATTAAAGCGCCATGGTCTTGGAGCAAGCACCCTAACAGCAAGGCAAGAGTGTCTACACCAGCTCCTCAGGCTGATGGTTGAGTTAAATGAGGAAATGTGTTGACAAGACTAAGCAGGTGGGCAGGGATGGTACAGGGACGCTCTCCACAGATGCCAGGCTGTCGGATGGTCCACAGGGATTCATGGAAGCCTAGTGAACAGGTGTTCATGTGTTGTCATAGATGCCTAGTGAACAGGTGTTCATGTGTTGTCATGGATGCCTAGTGTACAGGTGTTCATGTGTTGTTATGGATGCCTAGTATACAGATGTTCATGTGTTGTCATGGATGCCTAGTGAACAGGTGTTCATGTGTTGTCATAGATGCCTAGTGAACAGGGGTTCATGTGTTGTCATGGATGCCTAGTGTACAGGTGTTCATGTGTTGTCATGGATGCCTAGTGTACAGGTGTTCATGTGTTGTCATGGAAGCCTAGTGTATGGGTGTTCATGTGTTGTCATGGAAGCCTAGTGTGTAGGTGTTCATGTGTTGTCATGGATGCCTAGTGAACAGATGTTCATGTGTTGTCATGGAAGCCTAGTGTGTAGGTGTTCATGTGTTGTCATGGAAGCCTAGTGTGTAGGTGTTCATGTGTTGTCATGGAAGCCTAGTGTGTAGGTGTTCATGTGTTGTCATGGATGCCTAGTGAACAGATGTTCATGTGTTGTCATGGATGCCTAGTGTACAGGTATTGTCATGGATGCCTAGTGTACAGGTGTTCATGTGTTGTCATGGATGCCTAGTGTACAGGTGTTCATGTGTTGTCATGGATGCCTAGTGTACAGGTGTTCATATGTTGTCATGGATGCCTAGTTCATGTGTTGTCACCTACTGGCAAAGTCACAAACATCACTTGTCTCATAGGGCTGGGAGTCCAAGTCTTCACTCAGCCACTTTGCAGTGACCCTTTTTAGGGGTGGGTCACATTCTGCAGTAAATTTATGACTTCAACATATCTGGGGATGGTACAATAGGTCCCTGGAGAACTTTTTGTGCACCTCTGACTCTCAACGCAGAAAGTCCCAAGCATTTCAGAGAGTTGCTCTTTCAGTGCTCACGAGTGCCTGAGGAGCTCAGCGATAGCTGAAGCCTGTAACTAGAGCAACAGGCAGCTGTGAATTGCCTGATGTGGGTGCTAGGAGCCAAACCCAGGCCCTTTACAAGAGCAGCAAATGCTCTCCCCACCGTTTCCCCCACCTCCCACCCTGAGACAGGGTCTCTCTGTGTAGCCCTGGCTGTCCTACAGGAACTTGCTCTGTAGACCAGGCTGGCCTTAAACCCACAGAGATCAGTTGGGTCTCCCTCTGCCTCCCAAGTTCTGAGATCAAAGGCGTGCACCACCACTGCCTGGCTCAGAGATGGCTCAGTGGTTAAGAGCACTAGCTGCTCTTACAGGGGACCTGGGGTTGATTCCCAGCACCTGTGTGCCAACAAGTGCTCTTAACCACAGAGCCTTCTATCCAGCCCCAGTGCTGGGGTTTATTTATTTACTTGTTTTTATTGTCTGTCTGTCTGTCTGTCTGTCTATCTATCTATCTATCTATCTAGACATGGCTTTCACTACATAACCCTGGCTCTCCTGAAACTTGCTATTTCTCCCAAGTACTGAAATTAAAAGTGTACACTACCACATCCACCCTAAGGTTGGGCTCTTTGAGGTGACTTCCAGGCTCCTGTTTCTAAGGGGACATCATCTATACGTGGAAAGAGGATGTCCTAGGTATTCTCAGATGTCTGATGGTCCTGTGTTAGTTGCCATTATGACAAATCCTAGGGCAGGCTGGAGCTGAAAGGGCCCCTTATAGAAGCCGACTCCATGTGTCCAATACAGTCCCTTCTCAAGAGAGCTGGGTGCCCATTGTTGGTGGCCAAGCTGTATGCGTACCCCTTCCCAAACCCTGGTTTCTGTTCCTCACGACATCGGGGGACCCCTCCACCCACATAGTGAGGATGGAGGCCTTGCAGAAGACAGGTCGTCCAAGGAGTGGAATTGTGGCCTCCAGTCTCGCTGCCTCCACATCCCTGCTTTCCTGGGCTGCTGGAACTGCTTGAGTCACCCGAGGACATTCACTGCCATGGTTGCTTAGGAAAACGTGCCCACTGTGCACCTCCTATGGAATGAACTCCACTCCCTTTGGGGTTCACCATCCACTGGTTTCCTTGTGTTGATGCTGGGTAGAATGAGATCACTCCCCGCCCCCAAGCCCACGCCAGACATGGCAGCCTCCCCGGGGCAGCAGGTGGCAGGTGGTCCCAGGCTATTCTTCAATGGCCTGAGCTTTACAGCTCCTCTGCTCATGGTTTATAAACATGGCATTTGCTTTTGGGTCTTGAGGGAGCCTTGAACTTCTAATTAAATTGGCTCCAAGCAGGTGGAAAGTGGCAGCTAGGGAGGGCTTTGAACAGCTGCTGAGAAGATGAAGGGGGCCGTTTCTGCTCAGCCTGCAGATCGCCTCTCACCATCCTGGTCAGAGTTGACTCGCACAAAGATGGCTTCCTTTTCCCAAAGACCAGCCCCGTATGAGACTGCTTGCCCCAGTGGTGCCCTCTTTGGCTGTCCTAAAGAAAGGTGGTCACTCTTCCAGTAACTCTTTCTGGTTCATAAAGGTTCTTCCTCTTCCCTCTCCACTCTCTATCATTTAAGGGTAGATACCTATTTGCCAACATAGCGCTATTTAAAAAAAACAAAAACAAAAACAAAAATTGTGCTAAATTAGTCAAAATTTAACATTTACTGTATTCAAGTGCTACACTTGACCATCCATCCCCATAACCTTTCTTCCCTCAGTGGAAACTCTGTAGAAATAAATAAATACCCATCTGTCCCTGGGAGCCATTAATGTAAACCCTTTGGTTTCCTCATGTATGGGGTAAGGATGCCCTCCTTTTACAGGGCCCAGTAATATTCCAGTATCTGGGCAGATCATATTTTGCTAGTGTTAATTCATCCATGGATGTTTGGTTGTTCTGTCCTGTCTGAGTCACAGAGATCCCTCCTGTCACCAGTGATGATGGAGTTAGGAGAGCACTGTGAGACTCGAAGAGGAACGGAGTCTTTAGTGCAGGGCCTGGCGGGAGGCAAGCACTCAGAAGGAGCTTTGCTGTGTTGAAGGAGATATGTCCCCACCCAGAGGTCCTGTAGCACCTATCTCCTGGGAATGGAAGCCACCACTGTACCCACCACCTGTGCACCCCTCCTCTAAATGATGCCTGGAGACCTGGGGGTTCTTGGGAACATCTCTACTCTGGTTACTCTTCTCATTGCTGCAACCACACAGTTAACAGAAGCAACTCAAGGGAGGAAGGACCGATCTGGGCTCACAGTTTGGGGATGCAGTCCATCATGGCGGCCGGAGCATGAGATGGCTGGTCACATGATACTCACAGTCAGGAGGCGGTGGCTCTGCTTGCTTCCTTCTTCTTATTTGGTCTAGGATGCCAACCCCCGCAGGGTGCTGCTGCCACATTCAGGGTGGATGTTCCCAACTGAGTCACAGCCATACCCAGAGTGTGCCTCCTTGGTTACTCCAAACGCTGTCTCATTGGTAGTGAAGGGTAATTGTCACCATTGCCCGCTCTAGTCTTCTTCAGCTTCCCAGAGTTGACAGGCACTTGGCACTGTGCGACTTTCATTTGTTCCACTTGTTCTGTTTAATTTCTTGTGTGCTCCATCTCGGCTCCCTGACTAAGATCTTGGCTGGAGAACAGAGTGTGGCTTTGGCAATAATGACCTCCACACTTCCTGACTTCTACAATTACTTTGAATTCTGTGTGTGTGTGTGTGTGTGTGTGTGTGTTGTGTGTGTGTGTGTCTGTCTGTCTCTTGGTGTGTATCTGTCTGTCTGTGGTTTTAGTATTAAGATGAATTTTACATAACATACAATTAGCTATCTTTTTTGTTGTTGTCTTGTTTTTATTTTTGTTTTGAAACAGGGTTTCTCTGTGTAACAGCTCTGGGCTGGCCTCGAACTTATAGAGATCCACCTGCCTCTGCCTCCCAAGTGCTGGGATTAAAGGCATGTACCACCACTGCCCAGCAAAATTAGCTATCTTTTTTTTTTTTTCTAGACAGGGTTTCTCTGTGTAGCCTTGGCTGTCCTGGACTCACTTTGTAGACCAGACTGGCCTCGAACTCACAGAGATCCGTCTGCCTCTGCCTCCCGAGTGCTGGAATTAAAGACGTGCGCCACCACCTGGTGGTGGCAAAATTAGCTATCTTAAAGTGAACAACTCAATGTTTGTTTCGTTTCCAGTACTTTGGGACCACCACCTCGAAATAGTTCCCACATGTTTTCATCACCCCAAATGCAGACCACCTGCACCCCTCTTCTCCAGCCCCTGGCAATTGTTAGTCTGCATCTGTCTCCATGGACCTGGGTGTTCTGGTGTCTCATGTAAGTGGAATCTTACTATTTATGGACCTGGGGACTGGCCTCTCTTACGTCCGTGTTGTAATGCTCCATCCTTTTCAGCGATGGGCAGCGTTCCACAATATAGACATACCATAATTAGCTGATCTCCCTTTTAGCCTCTGTGACTCACCCTGATGTGAGCATGCGTGCCTGTGGATTTCAGTACCCCTTTCCAACTTTTGTACATATGTATCTAGGGGCGGGCTTCCTGGGCTGTATGATAATTCCATAGCTAACATTCATAGGAACCTCAAGTCTTTCACTGCAGGGGTGCATCTTCCCATATTCCCACAGTGCTGAGCGAGAGTCCCTGTTTCTCTTCCCCAGGGCTCACTCTTCACAAGTGCTGTCCATGGAGTGCAGTGTCTGTCTTTATTTTATACTTCTTAGTGAGTCACAATGTTGGCCCCCTTCATGCGCACACTGAATAGCATTTGTGCATCTTTGGAGAGATTTCTCAGGACCACTTTTTATTATCCTGTATCTCTCACCTTCCCCTTATCCCCTTTCTTCCTCCCCTTTACCCTTTCCTTTTTCTTCCTTCCCTCTCTCTATTCCGTTGTTTCATTCCCCCTCCCTCCCTCCCCTCCTCCCTCTGTCCCTGGAGTCAGTCCCCAGGGTCTTGGCAAGTGCGCTGTCCCTGAGCTTCACCCCTGCTTCCCACTCTCTTTTTGATCTGCATCTGTGGTCTCTCTTCTCCTTGGAGTCTCCAACCAATTGTTATTGTCGGGGTCAGAGCCTAGGTTGAGCCAGATGCCTCCCCTGTTGGCCTCGGGCAAGCAGCCCCCAGCTTCCCTGCTTCTGCTTCCTCTCTGTAAATGGGGACAGGATCCTCTACTTCCCACCCTGGCTCTGAAGTTGAAGGTAACGTTAGGCCTGGGACAGCCGCCATCACCCAGGGCTTCCTATGAAGCCTGGCCTTGTTCCCATCCCATTGGTAGACTTCATCTGCAGCGGCGGCAGCCTGGCCCAGTGACTTTTGCTGCTGGATGCTTTAGTGTCCCGGAGAATTCTAAGATGGATGGTGTCAGCAGAGCCTGAGGCAGCCACACCAGTTCAGAAGTTCGCCAAGGTTCATGCATGGCTGAAGGGGCCTTCAGAACGCCGGTGTGCCGGTGCCAGCAGCAGCCTGCGCGGCCTTCGGTGGGGCAGCCATCTGTCTGTCAACCTGCCAGAGCTTACTGATGCACACTTTATCTTGGTGAAGGGGGAGGGGTTAACATGGCTTGGAGTGCCCCTGAAGGTTGCAAAACCAGAGGCCGGGTGCATTTGCATATGTGGGAAGGAAGTAGGGATAAGGTGGGGGCGGTGGCTAAAACTGTCTCCCCAGGAGCACAAGTGGGGTCCAGCATCTATGCCCCATCTCTCCTCACAGCAGTAAGCCTAGGTTGTGCAGACTTCAAGGTCTTAAACATTGAATTGGATTGACACTGCCCCCTCAGCCCCTCCCCTGCCCACCTGCCATGTGCCCTCCGTCTCCAGATGCCAAAGAGTAAAGTAGCCCAGCACACAGCAGCTCTCCGGATACTTTAAAACCCACCGGTGGGCTCCACTGTCCTCTTTCCCTCCTAACCCCTAACATGACCTTAATTCCTTTCAAAGTCACTTCCCACAGCTGTCAAATGACAGCAGGTCCCACTCACTAGAAGCCCTGTCCCTCAGTCAGAGCAGGTGTACAGATTCTTATCTGACTCTGAATCTGTGTGTGTGTGAGGTGGCAAAAGCTCCCTGAGTTGGCCTTTAGAGATGCAGTTCCCTTGGAGATGACAGCATCAGCCTACAGATCTGGGGACCTGCCTGACCACAGATCAGATTTTATTCCTGGCGAGGACTGGGAAACGGGTCTCTAGACAGAGCCAAAGCCATCAGCAGCCATCAGAGCTTTCATTTTGAAGACAGCAAAGTGCCACAGAGTGAGACCCCTTTGATGTGATAATGTGAAAATGAGAATTGATTTTTTTCTCCTTAAAAAAAAAAAAAAAAAGATCACTGCCATTTAATTAACCTGTGTGCTGGCAGCGATCACTTGCAGACATTGAAATGAGTAGCACACAGCCAATTCTCTTCATGCGTGCATGTGTCAAGGGCTTAGGATAAGGGTTCGGCGTGTAGCTCGCTAGTTAACAGGATGGGCAGTGTTTTCCTCGGAAGCTCAGTGAGCGAGGTCTTCAGCTCTTCTGTGCACCAGGGTCTTTTTAGGATGTGATATACAGCGATGATTCTGTTTTACATGATCCCTCTTCATGATGCTAATGCTCTGGCACATGAGTCAGAACACCATGGCCCAGGAAGTGCTCTGGCCGTTGCTGGATTTATAAATAAAGTTTTATTGAGATGCTGCCTTCTATCTTTTGTTTGTTTGTTTCCCTCTTTTACGTATTCCCTTTCCTTCCCTCCACTCTCTTCCATCTATTCTTCCTTGTCCTTTTCCCCACTCTCATCTTCCTTCAAACTTCTTTCCTTTCTTCCTCTCTCACTTTATTTCCAAATCATATGTTGTCACAGGCAGAGAGCCTCATATTCATTCATAGTCAAATTTGGAAGCTCTCGAACCCTTCTCGTTATGTCTCCTTCATTATAAACCTTTATAGCTCTCCAAGTACCTCATATAAGTATACAGTGAATATTCAAGCATAATAATTATGTATCTATTCGCATTTATGTTTAAATACTGTTTATGTATGAAAGCCCATACTATATGTATTATATGGCAATTTGTGTTCTTTATAGGTCCCTGTGCCTTGGGCTTTTAAGCAGCTGTTTGTTTGATCGGGAGCCATCAAACCTTAGCTCATGGACTAAATCTGGTCCAAGTCCGTTCTGTCTATAAAGTTTTATTGGAGAACAGCCATGGTATCGCAGTTAACTGTAATTGTCACCTTGACAAGTAGAGTTGTTTAGGGGAGAGAGTCTCAACTGAAGAATTTCCTGAGCCCGATTGGTCTGTGGACACCTCCCCCCCTTTTCTCTCTCCTCCTCCCTCCCTCCCTCTCTCTCTCCCTCCTTCCTTTCCTGTCCCTCCCCCTCCCTCCCTCCCTTTCTTCCCCCTCTCTCTTCTCTCTCTCTCTCCCTTCCTCCCGCCCCCTCTGTTTGACTTGATTGTTAATTGGTGGATGAGAGTCTAGCTGGGCAGCACCATTCCCTGGGCAGTGTTCCTCAATTGTAAGAAAGCTAGCTGAGCATGAGCCTGTTTGCCCGGCAGCAGGCAGCAGGCAGCATCCCCTTTGGTCTTGCTATGCATCTTTAGGTGTGAGTGAGTCCCTGTAGATGATGCTTTGTGGAACAGCAAGCAAGCCTGCCTTGAGGATCCCTGCTGGAGTCGCCATCCTGATTTCTCTCAGTGATGGACGGTGACCCCAAGGGTAAGACAGATAAACTCTTTCTTTTCCTAAGCTGCTTTTGGTCAGAGTGTTTGTTACGGCAACAGACAGGAACTAGCTGGAATATATGGCACATGTCTGTCTGTTTACATATTGCCTGTGACTGCTTTTGAACTGGAAAGTTGAGTTGAGGAGTTGCCGTGGAGACCAGACAGCTCGGGAAGCCTATGACATTTGCTATCTGAATAAACGTGTTAATGTCTGCTGCCAACCCACTCTTTTTCTTCTTACTGAGCACATAGTATTCCTCAGCACAGCTGCATATTTAGCTACGGTTTCCCATTATTAAGACACCTACTACTCTATGGAGTGAAATGGCCTGGATCTGGGGTGACCTCGATGGTGGGGAGAGCCCTGAGCCCTGAGCCCTTCATACATATGACTGTGACTGTCTCATAGCTGTGGGGCTGTGTTCTTGAGACTATTATCAGAGAGTGGGCTTGGCCTGCATGTCTTCTTTCCTTCTGGAACATTCCAGCAGCCTCAGTGGCTGAGCTCTCAGGTCCTGAAGCCTAGTTCCTGGAGCATCTGAATAGATGTGCTCTTTACAGCACTTGACTCTAGAATATCCATGTGTCCTACCCCGCCAGTGGTGACAGCATTGGTGAGTGTCGCGCTGTGGAGTGACCATAGAGAGAGTATCTCTAAGGCTTAGGAGAGTCACTAGAGGCCTTGATGGAAGGCAGACATCTGAGACCCCCCCCCCCCAAAGAGGTTTGAGAAGCTGGGTTTTTATGTGTAGAGCCTGGCTTAGTGAGAGTCTTTGAGTGTCTGATATTTAGAATAAGGAACCTCAGGGCTGGGGGCGTGGCTCCACACTAGAAAGCTTGCTTGGAGTTCCCAAGGCCTTGGATTCTGAAACTAAGGGTGGGAGAGACATAGAGGCCGATTTGATTGAAAGGAAGAAGGAAAGGAAAGAGGTGGGGGAGGGAAGGAGAGAGGGAGGAAAGAAGGAAGCTCACACAGCATTAGGCAGTGACAGCTGAGGGATGGATACGGAAGGGCAGAAGCTGGCTCCAGCTGGCTAAATAGCATATGAACCTGTTTGGACACTTGAGGGCCGATTCTCAGGATGGTTCAGAAAGCTGCAACAGTCCTGGCTCACAAAGGATCATTACCAGCCTATCTTAATGACCCAGTAGTTTGTTGGTGAGCCACCACCAGGCCGAATGAACTTCAGACTTTCTTCCCCCCACCCCCCGCGGCCCACCCCCCCCCCCACCCCCCCCCCCACCCCCGTCACTGAGTCCATCCCTCAACATCCGTTTCCCCTGGTGAGATTTGAGTGGGTCTGATCGGCACTTGGTGACTCTCAGAGGCCATTGCCCTCTAGTTGGCATCTCCAGCTGATCCGTGTAAGGAGAGTGAGAGTTCCAGGATAGGGAAGGATGGATGCTAGGTGGCCTTAAGTCAGACATCTCCCACAGGGCGGCTGCATGGGCCATGGGCTCAGTCAGATGGGTAACGTGCATGTCTGACTGGGTCAGGGAGACTTCCACAGATGAAGGGTCCACTTGCCCTTGGCGATAGGCACACCCTCTGTCCTAATTCATCCCGAATTAGGTCTCTCTTTGGGGAAAAAAAAAACCCCAAAACAATGCTTTGTTTGTTTGTTTGTTTTTCTGCCTCCCAAGTGCTGGGATTAAAGGCGTTTGCTACCACTGCCCCATTCACCACTGCTCTTAATAGGCCACAATTCTTTTTTTTTTTTCTTTCTTGCCTTTTTTAAAAAATTAATTAAGTAGTTAGTTAATTAACTTTACATCCCGGTCATAGCCCCATCCTGCCTCACCTCCCAGTCCCACTGTCC
Source organism: Acomys russatus (assembly GCF_903995435.1). Classification (NCBI taxonomy): domain Eukaryota; kingdom Metazoa; phylum Chordata; class Mammalia; order Rodentia; family Muridae; genus Acomys; species Acomys russatus. The sequence goes on along the minus strand of NC_067155.1, from coordinate 58,682,571 downwards.
CTCCCTCTCCCCGTCCCCTGTTTCTCAGAAAAAGGGAGCCCCACTTCCAGTTCACCCTTGCTCATCAAGATGGATCAGGACTGAGCTGCTTCTCTTTCCCTGTGGCCTGGCAAGGTCTAGAGATAGCGGCCATATCTACTCAGCCTCCTGTGGGTGTATCTGTGTGTGTGTGTGTGTGTGCAGGTGCAGGTGCATGTGGAGGACCAGGGACAGCCGTGGGTGTCACTTCTCAGGGCTTCCTCCCATTTGCTGTTTTGAATCAGTGTCTCTCACTGGCCCAGCTAGATTGGCTGGCCTGTAAACGCCAGGGATGCTCCTGTCTCTGCCCCTTCCGTACTGGGATTACAAGCACATGCCACCCTGCCTAACTCTTAAAAAACCAAAACAAACAAAACAAAAACAAAAACAAATCAAACAACATGGGTGATAGGGACTCGAACTTAGGTCTTCATACTTTCATAGCAAGCACTTTTATCGACTAAGCCCCAGCCCCAGCTTAATTTTCTTTCTGAGGAGAAAGGGCAGGGGGAGGGGCTGGGAAACGGTTCACAAGGAGTAAAATATTCATCCAGCTCAAGTAAGTATTTCCAGTTGACCTCTGGCTTGGGTGGGGAAGGGTCTTTGCTGGCTCCTTCTTCAGGAAGGTGACTGTCAATGCTTGTGTTTGCGTAGAGCGCTGACCCTGGGTGCTGTCTGAGCCCACTCTTGCCAGGAGCTTCAAGAAATCTAAGTCCTAAGCTGTGTCTATGAGCTTTGGAGCTAGGCGGAACCTGGTTCAAGTCCTGCGTCCACCTCTTCTGCACTGTGTGACTTCAGGAGAGTAGCGTAGCCTCTCTTACCATCTGTTTGCTCATCTAGAAATGACATGTCCCATCCTGAAGAGGAAGATGACCTAACGCCTTATATATGTAATTCTTGGCACAAAAGCAGGGGGCTGGAAGCCAGGTTGCTCGCTCTTCCCGGCCCCTCCCCTTGGCCATCTCTTTTCCAGCTTCTGATATTAGTGGGTAGATGATCTGCTCCACGCTCTGACCCCAAGGCAAGGCCAGGAGGAGTGGGAAGAAGCTAGCCTGCTCGCTTCTCCAGGGAGAACATCATTTGTTGGGCTGACAGAAGCCTGGCCACGTCCCACCAGCCCCAGGGAGACAGTGAGCAGAGACCTCTGAACCAATTTATCTTGGAAATTATCTTTTTCTTTAGGCAGAGGGAGGAAAGAGGAACTTAGAAGAAAAAGCATCTAGCCAGATGCCCGGCGAAATCTGCCCAAAATCAGCCATCCTTTTTAATAACGATGGTTGTCATGAGCCTTCAGCTCAGTCGGAAATGACAGGCCGTGTAAATTATTTGTTCTGTACCTGATTTATGGAGTACGGAACAACAAAAAAATAAGATTAGTCAGTAATCACGGGGCTGTGGGAAGATCAGGAAGTCCAGCTGCCAGCACCCACTGCCTGGAAGGCCCAGGCCCTAACCCTGGGCAGCGTATGCTCAGAGGGTAGCGGGAGAGATGAGGGTAGTGGGTCAGGGGTGGGTGGGGGATGGGTGCTGTGTAGGGCTCTTGACCTGGGGGTGTGGATTTGTGTAGGGGGAGCTTCAGGCAGCATTGTCTGTGTCTGAGACCAGCCAGCCCCTAGCCAGATGCTCAGATAAGAACCCGAGATGGGATTTTTCTTGAATTTGACAGCTGGTGAATCCCAGAATGGGTGCCTTTGAGAAAAAGAAGTGAGTGTGTGTGGCTGCCTCTTATGCTGAGGTTGACAGGCTAAGGTGGAAGGAGTGCCCAGGTCGACACACCCAGCTCTTACCGAGTTGCTTTCTGAGCATATGAATTACGGAGAAGGCCAGGGTGGTTGCTATCATTCCTTCTGCAAGTGAGTTGTGTCCCCAGCGCATCACAGAGCTGGCCTGGCATTCCTGGATGTGGTGTCTCACTCCCTTGCTCTGAACTTCCTGCAGGTTCAAGTCCACACAGACACTCAGAGCCATTGTCTCCTGTCAAAGCTCCACCTTCAGGGTGGGTACTGGGTCTCACCTCCTTGTCGCATCTAGGCAAAGAGGAGTCCTGGGATGATCCAATCCCTTCAAGGTCATCCCCCCCACCCCGGCCCCCTGCCCCATTCCGAGGTCACCAATGTGGAGCATCCATGAGGACTTGTGTTGCGGTGTGTAAGAACACATGGGTCCCCATCCATCTGTAAATCCAGAGATCCGTAGTGGAGCTGGGGGGATTGTTCAGTGGCTAAAGCTTGTCTGGCAAGCAAGCACAAGGACCCGAGTTCAAATCCCATCACCCATGTAAAAATCTTGGTATGGTGTTGTGTGGGGGAGGTAGAGGCAGACTATGAGACAAGGTGGCCAGGCAGACTAGCTGGATCAGTGTGCCCTGCAGGAAAAGAGGGAGACACCATCCTTAGGAATGCCATGCCAGCTCTGTGATGCCAGGGACTCATGTAGCCCAGGCTAGCCGTCAGCTCACTATGTTACCAAAGATGACCATGAACTTTTGATCCTCCTGCCTCTACCTCCAGCATTTGGGGACTACAAGTGTGCGCCGCCACCACACCTGGTTTATGTGGTGCTGGGGGCCGAACCCAGGGCTTGGTGTGCGTCAGACAAGTGCTCTACCAGCTGAGCTGCATCCCTAGCTATTTTCCCAGAATGGATAGGGAACCATGTTTCTTAGAATGTCAACCAAATCTATGATGCCAGTTACTAGTGAACTTGGAGCATTGAATTGGGAAACAGAACTACATCTCAAATTTGATCTTGAACTTGGACCATCTTGAAGAGAGAGAGAGAGGAAAAACAAAACAAAACAAAACAAAACAACAAAAGACATTGCATCACAGTGGACTGCGTCCCACTGTGTCTGTCCCTCTGCTGTCTCTGTCATTATTTTTCGTTCTTTAAATAAGAGAAAGAAACTGTTACATATGCCGCTTAAAATATGTCTTATTATTTTAAAACAGTACTCTTGTTACTGAATTGAGAGAGTGGAGACAAGTCTAAAAGTAATGAGGTATCTGTCTCTGAAACCTACGCCCCCTCCCCCCACAGGCCTGCCAACTGCCTCCTCATGTGGATCCTTCTAGAAATTGTAGATACAGATGTCCCTGCCTCAGGATGGCTCTGCTCCTGATTTTCCTCGTTTACGGTGGCGTGAAAGCAACTTGCCTTCAGCAGGAGCTGTGCTTGCGAGCTGGCTTTTCGTCTATCTGGGGGCTAGCAGGATTCCGCGTGATCTCTCCACCACGGGCAGTGGCAGCGAACCGTGGTTCCTGTCTGTCACACATTCTTGAAGGGGGCACAGCTGCATTTCTGCACTGGCCTGGGTTGCTTGGTTTGGCGGGTGTATCTGATGCATTTTCAGCCCATGATAGTTTCACTTGACAGTGGATTGGTTCGGTGGAACCATACTGAGAGCAAAGGAGCACCCGTGTTCTTGTGTGTGTGTGTGTGTGTGTGTGTGTGTGTGTGTGTGTGTGTGTGTGTGTGTGTGCCCTACTTACCTATACGACACACCAGCTGAGGAAGTAGCCTCCGCCTCCCTGCATCCCTCCCTCCCTCCCCTTATATCAGCCAGCTTGCTCTAGAGAGCTGGGTCTCTGTGGGCTATCTTCCACCTCCATAGCTCTACCCTGGCCTAAGGCATTATTATCTTTCCTAGGTAATCCCCTCTCCCGCTCACCCCCCCCCCCCGCCCCGCCTAAAAATTTCCTCGATAACATTTTGTTTTTCTGGTGATGGAGATGGAACTCAAGGCCTTGTGTATGGTATGCCTGGCAAGTGCTCTGCCACTGAGCCACACCCCCAGCCCCTTGCTGGGGGATTCTAGGCAAATGCTCTACAGCTGGGCTGTACCCAACCCCACCCCAGTTCCTCTTTAATTAAAAAAAAGTTAAGATTAAAAAGTATGTGTGTGTGTGTGTGTGTGTGTGTGTGTGTGTGTGTGTGTGTGTAAGTATGGGGTCATGCACATGCCACAGTGCATGTGTAGAGGTCAGAGGGACAACTTTGGGGAGTTGGTTCTCTCCTCCCACCTTGGGTCCACGGTTCAGACTCAGGCTTGTGTGGCAGGCACCTTTTCCCACTGAGCCACCTCTCCCACCCCTATTCCATTCTTGCCCTGTCAGATTCCATTTTATACTTCAAGTGGAGAGATTCTTTTAAAACGCAGTCTGACTTCACCTCCCCTCTTCCCCCCTTCCCTCCTTCCCCCCTTCCCCGCTCCCCACTAGGTTCCTGGGGCTGACAAGTAGGATTCAACCCAGTTTCTGACAGTGGCACAGCAGATCTGCAGAAGTCTAAGTCCACTGTCCCGTGTTCCAAGTTCCCTGCCCTGGCCTCGCTTCCTTTCCACACCCTCCTCCTAGGGTCCCTGCCACCTTCCTGACCCCACACCTTCCCAAGCCTTACCACTCCTTGATACTCAGGGCTCCACCGAATGTCACATCTGTCCACTCCCTAGGTGCCACCCTGCTGCTGGCTCTTACCGCCCCAGACCTGTAGGCTGGGTTACCTTGGAATGAATACACACCTTTTAAAGACACAATGACAAGGGCGGGGCATGGGGGAGTAAGGCGCGGTGTATACCACACACTACCACGTTTCCTTCTTTGTCTTTCTACTATGTGATATATGTTGGTGCCCGCCCTCTGCCCCCCCTCCCCCCAACCCCATCCTGACTCCTTCCAACCTGCAGCCCTTCCATCTGAAGGTATTGTGCTAATTCAATTGCCTGCTCCACTCTGAGGCACGGTGAAGATGCTTTTAGTCTCTGGCTAGGCAAAGTTAATTTTGCTACTATAGGGAGATAGACATCTGACAAGAGAAAGAGGAGAGGGGGTGGGGCAAAGGGAGGGGGCGGGAGAAAAGAGAAGGAGGAAGGAGGAGGGGGGCAGAAGAGAGAGGGGGATGGAGCTGATAATCTAGTGTGAGGGTTCACTCCCCCATGATGGGAGTCAATGTGGCTGGGAGCAACCGAGAGTTTTCCCTTCTACAGCCTGTCCACTAACCGCCCTGTGACTTTTAAAGCATTTGAATCACGTTAGTGTTCTTGCTGCGTGCCCGTGTGCACACCCGTGAGCTCCAGGGTGCATGTGGAGGTCAGAGGACAAGTTGCAGGAATCAGATCTCCCGTTCCACCCTGTGGGCCCCAGGCCATGAACTCAGTCAGGCTCGGTGGCAGGTTGCCTTTATCCGCTGAGCTCACTGGCTGACCCATCCATGGCTTTGGGGGCTCTCTAAGTGGTGACTGTTGTAACCAGTGGAAAGGATTTTCAGTTTCACCTTAGACTTTGAGGCAGTTTGGAATGTGAGCAGCTCTGTGGGGCCAGCATGGATGGTCCCATTCTGTGGAGGTCTTCTCAGGTCCTTGTGGCCGGCTGTGGGATGGGGAGGAGATGGGTAGAGCGCATCAGTGATGGCGCTGTTGTTCTTTCTGTGGCTTTTAACTTTCTCTCTGTGTGGGCTGTCCCAGCACTCGCTGCCTCAGATCACGTGGGCTTTGGGCCCTGGGGGTTCTGCTTTTGTTGTGGAGGAACCAACTACACCTCATATTGGACCTGCCAATTAAACCACAGGCTGTTGTTCCCTAGCCCGAGGCTCTGAACAGTTAAGGGCTTTTCTGCCAGGCCTGCTTCTAGACCTCTGAGACGGCAGCGGATGAGACAGAGATAGAGGACCAGTGAGATGGCTCGGCAGGTAAAGGGGCTTGCCACCAAGTCTGACAGCCTGAGCTTTATCTTCAGAACCTGCAGGGCAGAAGGAGACAAATGATTTCTGCATGTTGTCTTTTGGCCTCCGCATGTGTGCTTACACACACACAGGACTTTGCTAACACGTACACATGCATAAATACACATGTGCGCGCACGCGCGCGCATACACACACACACACACACACACACACACACACACACACACACACACACACACACACACACACACACACACACCCCGTAAGACAGGTGGAACCACAATCCCATTTCCTCACTGTAGAACTCGAGAGCAAATGCAGAAATGGATACCCAGTTAGAAAAGACATATTTGGGGAGGGGCCTGAGGCAGGGACACTCCAGTGTGGGGCACCCAGTGACCAGCCCATGAATGATAGCAGGTTCCAAAGAGCTCCTTGAGATGAAGATAGGACCAGAGACTGGGCAACTTACTCTAGGGCTCTTCCTTGGTTCTGAAGGGTGGGGAGTCAAGATTGAGGGCTCAGCAGGTCGGTTTCTCCTGAGGCCTCTCTCCTTGGTTTGCAGATGGCTCCTGCTCTGTGTTCCCAAGGGGCCCTTTCTCTGTGCTTTCCTAGTGTCCTACTGGCTTAGGGCCACATCCTTATGACGTCATCTAACCGTATCTGCTTGGGTTTTTTTTTTCTTTCATTCCTTTCCCCCCTCCCTTCCTCTCTTCCTTTCCTACTTGACAGGGTCCTCATGTGTTCCAAGCTGACCTTGAACTTGCAGTGTAGCCAAGGATGACCTTGAACTGCTGGTCACCCTGTCTCTACGTCCTGAGTTCTGGGTTTATGAGGTATTTAGGTTCCAATTCAGGGCTTTGTTAGCACCAGGCCAGCACTCTACCGGTTGCGCTACATTCCTAGCTCTGACCCTAGATCTTCCAAGACACAGGCTCCCATTATTGACATAGGACAAAGGCAAGAAGAACCTCAGCAGGTCCCTGACGGATACAGCAGCCATCCGGAGTAATTCCCATCCAGTTCATTGGCTCCTTAAAACAACCCTGGTAGAAGTTATTTGTACTGGCAAAGACCTTGGGACCCAGAGAGGTTAAGCCATTTGATAAAGGTCACACAGCTAGTCAAGGGGTAAATACACAGTACAAGCAGTCGTACAATGGTTTCTCTAATTCGCTAAATGACTGTGTTGCCACCTTGGTCATTTAAACCTTTTAAAAGCCATGCTCCACATGCACTTGGCCCCACTCCCCCTCCTGCCCTCCAGTCCTGGCATCCGCCAGCCTCTTGTTCATCTCTGAGGACTTGGCCATTCTGCTTTCGTGTCTAGCCTCCTTCCTGAGGCGTGACAGCTCCGAGATTTCCTCGTGTTTAGGCTGTGAGTCGGAGCATTGCGAGACTGAAGCGCATTTGATTACCCAGACAGATCTCATTTGTCTTCCTTTGCCCAGTGATGTGCATTTGGGTTTTGTTTTTTAATTCTGCCCTTTGGTGGTTGTCAGTTACTGTCAATGTTCATGGACATTCTGTGTCTGAAGACTTATTTCTCGTTTTTCTGGGTACATATCTAGGCGATAGAACTGTTGGGTTGTACAGAACTCCAGCTTTACGTGGTCAAAGCATGACCAACATGTTTCCTGAGGTGGCCATGCCCTTTGCGTTCTCACTGGTGATGCCCGCCATTTCCCTTCCCCCATGTTCTCCTCAAGCATGCTGTTCCTCTTGTGTCTGAGCATGGCTGTTCCTAGAAGACCGAGGCAGTGCCTCGTCATTGTTTTGATCCACGGTTCCCTCTACTAACTCTTCTCAGCACCTCCATGAGTGCTTGGTGGGGCTCCATGCATCTTCTTGAGGGAAGAGGTAATTATCGGCTGAAAACCACCGTTTCTAAGCCGTAATTTTCCTGTGGAAATGCAAACTTTTTGGCCACAAAGCCTCAGCACAGGCTGACCCCAGGGACATTGTGAACACTTCATCAGGGTGCGCTGGCTTGCTGTCTGCAACAGAGGTGCCAGGTGCACCCGGGGCTGAGAGCCTGTAGGGTAGTGCCGCTCCTTCTGTGCTCTGGGACTCACTTTATCTCACCACCTTAATCAGAGTTGGCTGTTTGTGGTGAGATCTGGGAAGATTGCGGCCAGGCTGTCTCTTTTTTCATGCAGCATGTGGTCCAGATATCTACACCATCACAGTCTGCCTCCTCTGAGGATCCTCCTGGGTGAGGGGGCAGGTGCCTAAGGTCAGGAATAACTTCACGTCTGCTCCATGCAGCTGTGTGGGTAGGCATGTAACTCAGGACTTCTTCCCCGCTGCTCTGTCAAGATGGTCAATCTCCCTCTTCCTTCTCTCCCATCCTGTCTTCTTTCCTTCTTTATATTCATCTTTACATCCTGCAATCTTGTCCTTCGTTGATCTCATCCATCTGCTCATCCATCTATCCACCCACCCACCCACCCATCTACCCATCCATGCATCCATGCATGCATGCATGCATGCATCCATCTATTCATCCATCCATCCATCCATGCATCCATCCATGTATCCCTCCATCCATGCATCCATCTATGCATCCATCCATCCATCCATCCATGCATCCATGCATCCATCCATCTATCCATCCATCCATCCATGCATCCCTCCATCCATGCATCCATCTATGCATCCATCCATCCCTCTATCTACTCATCTACCAATCCACCCATCGACCCACCCACCCACTCACCCATCCATCCATGCATTCATCTATCCATCTGTTCATTGACCCATCCACCCATCAACCCATCACCCACCCACCCATCCATTCATCCACCCATCTACCCACCAGCTACTCATCTGTGTATACCTACCCATCTCCTCCTTCCCTCTCCTCTTTCTGTTATTCCTTCATCTCGTCTCTTTCTCCCCTCTTCCTTCTTTTCTCATTTCCCCTCCCTTTCTGTTCTTTTATACCTCCCTCTCTTCCACTCCATCCTTGTTTTCATTGTTCATTCAACCTCCCTTTCTTCTCCTTCCTCTCCTCCCCCTTCTCTCTCTCCCTCCTTTCCTCCATCTGTCTGTCTCACAGTTATCTGCACAGAGCCTTCTCTCATGAACATGGCTTGGTAATCACATCACTTCTGACATCACTGAGCTGCTAGTTGGAGTGTGGCACACCCCAGTCTTCCTTAGACTCACACGACCTCATTGTCAGAGGCTCACTGCCTCAGGCTCTCCTGGGTGCTGGGGGGATGTTGGGGGCGATGTTCAGGGCTTTGCCCATGTCCTCTTCCCTTGCCAAGGCTGGTAGAGGGTGGATGGTATTCTGGGTATTTCAGATGAAGCCCAGGCTGGCTTGAATGCTTAGCTTCTTTCTATGCTTTCTGCATGGCCATGTGGGCTGTTGGACACAACCAGAGGACAGCCATGCTCATGACAGGGAACAGCCTAGGACAAGCATGCTACCTCATAGATTCTCATGGTCTCAGATGACCTTCTGGGAAGGGGGGGCAAGGTTCTCTCCATTGTCCAGGTGGGAAACTGAGGCACCAAGAGGACATCTCACTCCTGATGACTCAAGTCTGATCTCTCTGTTCCCAACAGTGCTGGCCTTTGTGCATATGCCCCCTTAAATCCCCACTGCTGGACCATTGTGGACAAGAGAGAGTCACTAGCCCCTGAGTCCTCATTTTTCCCCAGCCCTGCACGGGGCTGAGTTAGTGAATGTAAGAAGGAAGTAAGGGGGAGTGCCTATCTGAGCCTTGCAGCAGGCCCCTGGAGGGATAATAAGTTGGGTTGGCTGCTGCCACAGGGGTGCTGAGAGGGGTGGCTGGGCAGGCAGACATGCTTGCCTCCTGCAGAGAGCATGGCTTTTTCAGTTTGCTCAGAGCCCTCCAGGACCTTTGCAAGTAGGATCTGCAGTGGCCACCAGAGGGCGCTTGGCTCCATGCTGGGGTGATGGGCGGTTGGGGAAGTGAGTGGGTGGGAACGAGAGGAGGTGGATGGCAAGGCATTGAGAGATGTAGTCTTAAGCACCTAGCACTCTTAGTTAGACCAGCTCCTTGGAGAAGGGACACTTTTCAACCAGCATATGAGGCGTGTTTCGTACCGTGAGTGTCAAGCCAGGGGCTGAGAGATGCAGTCATGCCATCTGCATGGTTCCCGACCTTGGGCAGCTGGCGTGTAGGAGTGAAAGACAGAGAATTAGATTGTAGTGTGGTATCCCTGGGGCACGGCCTTCATTCAGAGCACTCATTCAAGCGGCACCTACTGTGTGCCAGGCAACTCACCTAAGGAGCACCTACTGTGTGCCAGGCACCAAGGAGATTACAAGTGTGGGGGAAATGGGAAAGTATGACCATACAGATATGGAAAAAAAAAAAAAAAAAAAAAAAAAAGAGCTGCCTCAGGCCAGGAGGTGGTGGTGTGTGGGTGGGCTTTAGAGGACACACACCTGAGCAGAGTTATCAAGACAGAAATCAAAGAGGCTGAGCAGAGCAGGGAACCCTGGGCTGTGGAGACAGAAGGGACAAAGGCGAGAAAGCTATGTGGAGGAGGATGACTATTGGAAGCCTCAGAGGATAACGGAGCCACTAGGATGGAGAGAGCGTGAGGTTGTCTCAGAGGGCTAGGAGAAGACGTTACAGATATGGTCACTTTTGGACTGGACCATGGAGTATGTGTAGGAGTTCATCAAACAGGGAAGGAAGCAAAACAACACAAAGTGCAGTCCCTGGGGTGGCTGGCTTCAGCACTCTAAAATAACGCATGACACAGTCTGGGCAAAGTTGCAATAAAGCCCCAGAAGCCACCTCTGCTAGGGGAAGAGGCCAGTGGTGGAACATCCTTCCTGAGGCGACTTTAATGCTTAAATGAGGGAAACCCAAGAGTCCTCGGTTTAGTCTCTGGGATGCAGCTTCATTCTGAGTGGCCGTGCCTGCTGCGGTTAACATTCCCAGCCTCCTGTTTGGTAAAGGGCGAGGTTTTCAGACACCAGTGTTCTGTGGGAGGCCCTCAAATAGCTCTGATTAAAACTCAATCAGCACCTGGCTAGAGCCCTCAGGCTTTAGTGCTTCCACCTCATCTCCATTCCCAGTGTGAGGAATCTCACTGGAAATTGAATAACTTCACCTCCTAGTGATCTGTTTACAAGAAAGATGGCCAGGAAAAAAAATCATCTTGAAGACCTGCTTTCTCCCCCCCCCCCCCCACCCTTTCTGTTGCTTATTCAGGACAGAGCTTTGCTCTGTGGTTCAAGCTGGCCTCAAAGTCAGCATCCTCCTGCCTCAGCCTCCCAAGTGCTGGGATTACAGGAGCGCGTCACCACACTAGCTAAGCCCTAGATTTTTATGTCAGCATTCAATTCTTCATAATTGCTAAGCCCCTTAATTTTTAACATTAAAAACACACATTTTATAGTTGTCTTAGTTTGCTCTCTATTGCTGTGATCAAACACCAGGACCAAAAGCAACCTGGGAAGGAGAGGGTTTATTTCAGTTTACAGTTCCACAGCACAGTGCATGCCTGCCGGAAGTCAGGGCAGGTCGGGAACCTGGAGGCAGGAGCTGACGCAGAGGCCATGAAGGGGTGCTGCTCACTTGCTTGCTGCTCACTTGCTTGCTCCCCATGGCTTGCACAGCCTGCTTTCTTTTTTTGTTTTTTGGTTTTTTTGGTTTTTCGAGACAGGGTTTCTCTGTGTAGCCTTGGCCATCCTGGACTCACTTTGTAGACCAGGCTGGCCTCAAACTCACAGCGATCCGCCTGCCTCTGCCTCCCGAGTGCTGGGATTAAAGGCGTGCGCCACCACGCCCGGCCCCACAGCCTGCTTTCTTATACAACCTAGGACCACCTAGGTACTCCAGGGATGGAGCCACCCACATGGAAGGCTGGGCCCTTCCCCATCAATTATCATTCAAGCAATCTTGTGGGGGTATTTTCTCAATTGAGGTGCTTTCTTCCCAAATGAATGTAGCTGCTGTCAAGGTGACATAAAACCACCCACTGCGACGTTGCCTATAAAATACCATTCAAAGGATAGTTAATGTTATTCTTAAGTCAACATCAGGTGATCCTGTGGTGGGCAGACCTTACTGCCAGGAACATTCTAGAAGACCAAGAGATGCCCAGTTACGTTCCAGCAGCCGTGGCCTTTCCTGTATAAGTTATGCTTGTGTTTGGCGGTGCCCAGCTGTTGCCAGGTGGGCATCGTTTCTAGCTGCACAGACAGATCCATTTTCTCGTCTCCTCCTTCTGCTTTCTTTCCAGAGCCAAGAAGAAGAGCAAACCCTTGAACCTCAAGATCCACAGTGGCGTGGGCAGCTGCGAGAACATCCCTGCCCAGCAGCGCTCCCCTCTCCTGTCCGAGCGTTCCCTGAGATCCTTCTTCGTGGGCCACGCGCCCTTCCTGCCCTCCACGCCGCCTGTCCACACTGAGACCAATTTCTCCACAAGTAAGTCCCTGCTAGCCCCTGGCTGCACTGGCTGGGGCCACCAAACCATGGGCCTACCTGCACTGCGCAGCCAGTCAGGTGCGCCTCCCCCGTCAGGTGCAGCCAGTCAGGTGCACCTCCCCTGTCAGGTGCAGCCAGTCAGGTGCACCTCCCCCGTCAGGTGCAGCCAGTCAGGTGCACCTCCCCCGTCAGGTGCAGCCAGCCTGGTGCACCTCCCCTGTCAGGTGCACATTCTTTGTGCTATCCACCCTGCTTCCGAATCTCACAGGTCAAGGCGCATCCATCGCCTGCCACCTCCTTCCTACCCACACAGCTCCTGGGTCTTTAGATGGTTTTGAAGGGGGTGTGATTGGCACTTGGAGGTGACTGGCTGTCAGATACCCTCAGTATCTGCTCTTTAGCTCACAGGTGTGAAGGAAAGACAGCTGAAAGAAAATTCAGGGGGACATCAGAGGCAACACCCATCTTTTCTCTCTCCGCTGCCCATCATCTCTCAACTGCTTGTGTTAGGGTTTCTCTGTCCACGTGGGAAGTTGTGATGATGTCATGCATACTGTATTGACTGGGATTAACATGTAACATAAAATGCATAACTTTGGGGTTCAAACCGGGTTAGTGTGGCCTGGGACCTACAGTCTATGCCCAGAATTGTTGCCAGAGTCATGGTGCTTATGTCGTTCTTGGTGGCAGAGGGCTGAATTTCCAGAAAACTCTGATCTTACCCCGGAGGCATGATCTGCTGAACAGGTGCAGATGTGGGTTGAGGGGAACCCACTGAAGCAAGCCCAGCTGCTCCTACAGCAGGCGAGCGTGTTGACTGAGGGACCCTCAGGGACTCGTGGGATGCTGGCTTCAGAAGCACCGGTCTCTGCCTCCTAGCACTGCTATAGGCTACTTGTGCCGTCCTGTTGATCTGGTGGGCTCTAGGACGAGTTTCCTGAGCACTAAGCTAATCGCTGCCTTCAGAACCTCATTCTGATCTTTCAGCTGACCATTGCAGGCGTAGGTTATTTCCATAGTACAAGTGGGGAAACTGAGGTTCGGGGACACCAGAGAACTCCCTCAAAGTCACACAGCTACCTAGTAGTTGAGTCAGAATTTGAATCTGGTTCCTCTTTTCCCTCCCTTCCTTCCTTCTTTCCTTCCTTCCTTCCTTCCTTCTTTCCCATCCTAATCTTCCTTTCTCCCTCCCCACTTCCCCCCACCAGGCTTTTTATTTTTGTGTGTGTGTATTGAGACAGGGTCTCACAATGCAGCCCTGACAGGCTGTCCTGGAACTTGCCGTGTAGACCAGGCTGGCCTGGAACTCACAGAGATCTGCCTGCCTCTGCCCTTACCTCCCCGCCTCCCTTGCAATCCCCGTGTGTGTCTCAGGCAGGGAACCCAGGCCCTAGCCCATGTTAGCTGAGCACTCGTCTACAGAGACAGAGTCTCACTAAATTGCTCAGCCTGGTGTTCAACCTGCTCCACAGCCCCTGCTGCCTTTGAACTTAAGCCTTCCTCGCTAACCCTCCTCAGTAGCCGGAGTCCCAAGATCTGCACAGAATGATGTTGCCTTTCTTCTAAGTGTGGGGTTCATTCTAAGTGTGGGGTTCATTCATTAATACATGCACAGTCTTTGCTTCCTGGGGAGCCTGTGGGCTCTCTTCAGTAAGGGAATCTATTACTCCTGACTCTGGGAAGGCCCGGGAAGGCCTGACACACAACTGAGTAGTCTAATGGGCTAAGAGTCTCTTAGTCAAACCACACTTGTCTTACCTATAAAATGGGTCACTTATTCATTAGCCGCGCGCATAGTGTGGCCAGTCCGTTTGTCTGGGGCCTGTATGTAGCTGGCACTTAATGATGGCTGCTTCTCTAGCTGTGCTCCCAGGTCCTGCCGCAGGGCTAATTACAGCTGCCAACTCCTGTTCCTTCCCTACCCATGTCACTTCCCAGTAGCCCTAAGAGGCTTGGAATTTACCTTGGCATCAAGCTGATGGCGGCCTCCTGCAGCCATCTGTGACTGGGCCTCACTGTCCTCTGAGTGAACGCCAGCATGATCCCTTCTGAGGGGCCGGCTTGGCCAGAGTGAGGACATCTGTCTATTAAAGCAAAACAAAACAAAACAAAAAACCCCTATAGACTGGCATATTTGATCATTTTTCTCATCCCACTATAGTCTTCCAAGTTTCCCTTTTCCATAGTTTCCACCAAGGCGGAGGACAGGCCTGTCTGCTAGCCTGGGCTCAGCCTCAGCAAACTCTTTGCTAAAAGGCAGCTCAGAGCTGAACATGACAGTGTATGTGCCTGTCATTCCAGCAACCAGGAGCTCAAGGCAGGAAGATCCATAGTTGAAGGCCATAGCCTGGACTACGTAGCTAGCTGTAGTCTAGCCTGGGCTACACAGCACTTCTAAGGTATCCCAAGTTATGTAGTGAGCTCCAGGCTAGCCTGGGCTACAGAACATGACTTAAAAGGCAGCCCTTTGGATAATCCTGGCGTTTGTACACAGAGGCCGTCCTCTGACCTCCCAGGAAGGAACAAGAAAACACTGGTTTCTGGGAGAGTAAGTCCCATGGGTGCGTGGTCTGCTTCCGTGCTTCACTTTCAAAGCATCCCGACTTTAGTGTGCATTCTGCATTTCCAAGGCAGAAATTTTCTCTTTGTATCTGGGTCTCAGTTTCCCCAGTTGTCCAATAAGAGACTGGAGACAAATTATCTGAGTCAGTTCAAACCCTCTGGTGGTGCTAGTTCCTGTTGGCTTGTCATGGACCTCAGTTTCCCCATTACTCCCTACTTTGGGGCTCTGGTGCCAGCTTTGCTCCTGCATTCCATCCCAGGGAGTCCTTGGGGCCATGTACCTGGGGCCCATATGGATTTCCATTAGTCACCATCTGTCCTGGTCCTGGTCCTGGTGTCTAAGTTGAAGGATGGTGCCACACCATCTTCTACCCGGTGGAGATGCCGGGCAGAGCTGGCTAGAGTGGCAGGGCCTTAGGACCCAGGGTGCCCATCCTCATATGGCTACAGGAAGTCCTCTGTCTGCCTGAGCGCCTACTCTACTCTTTTGATGTCAGGGTGTCCTGCAGGACAGAGGAGGGCGTGAGAGGCTCACCTGGTGGAGTAAGCAAATCTCTCCAAGGTTCGCCAGCCAGTTGTGTTCACAGGTCAGCTCAGATGTGACAAAACGCAAGGTGTCATTCTCCCAGGCCTCAGGTTGCTATGGGGTACACCGACAAGTCCTCTGCGAGTTGAGCATACCCGGAGTTGAAAAGCACCCGCTTTATAGCAAATGTACTGACAACTACAGCAAGCAGCTGGAGTTGCACCGAGGCCTGTGTTAGGGAACCCCACCCAGGCATCCCCAAAGACGCTACACCGAGCATGTCTAAACACATCCATTAACCTGAAGCTGGGCACAATCACCGAACTCCAAACCTTAGTTTATGAAAAGCATGAGTTAGCTTGTGTTTTCTGTTGCATAGACTTCCTGGTGAATGACAGACAACACAGTGGCTGCGTGGATATGCTTTCCCTCTATCATTTGACCAGACCTGTGAATGGTCACGTGCCAAGGGCAGTCTGTTCCTTCTGATGTTGCTCAGGCATCCACACACCCATCCTTAGCCTGGCAAGCCATGAGCGTGTACCTCTGTGTAGAAGTGTCCCTGGTCACAGCTGCTGTACATGAGGCTGTGTCTAAATACTCTTAAAAATCTGTGTCAGAGTAAGTGTGCCCTAGCCTGGCCTAGAATTCACTGTATAGCCCAGGCTAGCCTAGAATTCACTATATACCCCAGGCTGGCCCTCAACTCTGGATCATCCTGTCTCAAACTCCCAAGTACTAGGATTACAGGGATGTTAGCGAGATAGGGAGAGGCTGCTGCTTAGAGAGCTCTGTGCTCAGGAGAGGGGAGTTTGGGCAGCCGCTTGTATGTGTTATATGATGGAGCTATTTGAAACAGTGATGGAAAGGAGGATGCTAATAGCCATCGGCACTCACTGTGCAGTGCTGGTGTCAGGGGCCTTGTCCAAGGCCTGCCCCATCATTTATTTATGCCTCAAATCCTCCTATAATGTTGAGACATTTTAATCATCCTCTCTTCAGAGATGAAGAAACGAGGCTGAGGTTAAGAACTTGGCCAAAGATCACAAGGTCATGAAAGCAGTGAAGGATCAAATCCTTCATTCGGCAAGGCCACCTTTATTTGGCCCTCTTGCTTCCTTTTTTTTTTTTTTTTTTTTTTTTTTTTTTAGGATTTATTTATTTATCATATATACACAGTGCTTTGCCTGCATATACGCCAGAAGAGGGCACCAGATCTCATTATAGATGGTTGTGAGCCACCGTGTGGCTGCTGGGAATTGAACTCAGGACCTCCGGAAAAGCAGTCAGTGCTCTTAGCCGCTGAGCTGTCTCTCCAGCCCCAACCTTCTTGCCTCTTGATCGCCTTCTATTTTCTTTCTGGCTTGGAGAATGTGCAGTGGCTTTATGGAAGATGTCTCCCCATTAGCATGCTGCATTCATACATGTCTTACCCCCATCCCCACCCCTGGATCCTGTTAACAGATTCACTGCGTCAGTGGGCCCAGGTGGTGGCTGTCCCTGATGGGAGCAGGCAACTGCAGAGAGTGGCTTGGAAAACCAGCTTCTGTAACTCATCCATCCTGAGTGTCTTCCGTGGAAGCCGAGGGATGATCTGGTACTCCCAAAGAGTTCTGGAAGTTTCCACGTTAGCTGCCTGTGGCCCTCCTAGCCCTTTAGGGCAGAAGCCACTAAAGGAAACAAGTGGCTGTAGCTGTGACTTCCCTGTCATGGTCGTCATGGTAGCAGCTGGAATCACATCCCTGGGCTGTCTAAGAAAATAGTCTCTTTCGGTTGCTATCTTAGAAGATGCTATATACCATCCGGGCGGTCCCTCCAGCATCCTTGGGCATTGCTTCTATAAGCAATACCTATCCCTCGTCCCGGAAACAAGGGTAGGAGTTGACCACCAGCCAAGAACCTGACCTTGTGTGTACCTGGAGGCTGAGTCAGATCCTGGTGTGACGGGGGCGGTGGCAGCAGGTGGCTGTAAAGGGTGATGAAGCTGAACGGCCATGTCCCCACAAAGGCGACTGCTGGGTTTATAACGATACCCAGGATGGGGCTGATTATATAATGGGGTTTAATGAGGCTTGAAGCCAAGGCTCATTACCCCCTGGAAGAAGGGGAGGAGACGTGTGCATCTCCACAGAGGTTGGCAGCTTGAACCAAAGGCCCATCTCACAACCAGGACCCATCTGAGCACTGTGGGGGAGACCCTGGCTCAGGGGTGGCAGCTCCATAGGGCTGACCCAAAGGATTTTGCTCCCCAGGAATGATTAAATGGTGGTGCTAATGTTGATGCCTGTCCCTGCACTGACCAAGGAGTTGCTTGGCATCTTCCAGGCTCTGGATTGTTTCTGTTGTGTATTGTTCCTTACTACATTTCACAAGGCCCTGGACTGTCTGCACAGTAGGCATGAAAAGTTATCCACTTGGGGATAAAATGACATACAGGTGTCCCTCACATAAAGTCCTGGTTCCTGAGGCCACCACTCGCTCCATCAGGTCTCCAGGGAGCCACATGGAACCCTCTCTCTCTCTGTCCCTCACTCCCTCGCCTCACTGCTGTATCATCCTCTTAGTGGTCAGCTTGACCTCAGTGACGCCAGCAGTTCTGTTTTCAAAGTGTGTCCTAGAAGCCCCGCCATCCAGAGCCACACATAAACATATGGGAGAAATATGTGACTGTTTGCTGGGTGCAGTGGCTCACACCTGGGCACACCTGTCGCCTCTAGACTCAGGGCAGAGGCCGGAGGATCCAGAATTCGAGACCAGTCACAGCTACGTAGCTAGACTCTCTCCCGAACAAACAAACGCAGATTCTTTCTGTTGTGTCCCCCCCCCCCCCGATCCAGCCAGCACCCACTGAATGAGGAGGAGGAAGGCAGGGGAGCCATGGGCCTTGCACCGCGGAGGGCAAGGACTTGCAGATGTCAATAGGAAAACTTCACAACCCCCCTCCCCGCCACCTCCATGGAGCAGGGTCATAATCTCTGGGCTCCAGGACTAATCATTTTAGCTTCCCCTACGTACCAGCCTCTGTGGGTTAATTCAAGGGAGGGGGAAAAGTATTTAAAGATGTCAGCCCATCCGTGCTGAACAGGCACATGTTCCCCTAACTTTTACTTCCTAAGCAGTACACTGTGAGGCCTCTTTTACAGACTTGGACGCTGTACTTGGTGGTGTCATAAGTAGCCAGAGCTAGTGGGGCATCTACAGGAAGGTGTACACAGACTCTGGCCAGGTATTATACCACTTGAGTGTCCAGCAATTTTGGTACCCACAGATTTTGACTCCCTGGGACGGGTGCTCTGTGGATAGATATCGAGGGAGAAGTTGAGCTTCAGACACACAGAAAAGGTCCTGGGGTGAGGCTGAGAACTTCTGAACCCCATCAGATGCCTCCATTTTTATAATTTCCTTGTGTTTGGCCCCCTTGCTCCCTCTCACTTTCAGTTTTGCAGGCCGTTGAAGGATATATAGCGTAGAACCGCCCAGTGCTGTAACCCTGACGATGCACCAGTGGCTTCTAGCCAGCGGTGCTCCATCCTCAGTAATTGTCCCAGCCGTGGCCTCCATCACTGTTTCCCGCTGATAAAGGATCCCATACAGTGTGACCTATTACACTGGGCTGTTGTGCTGACCTAGGAATCTCTCACCCTCCTCTGCTGTTTATGGCACTGGCATCTCTGCAGAGGGGCCCAGCGGCACTTCACCATGCCCCTCCGTGGGGGTCTGTGTGCTGGGGTCAGCTGTCTGCAGGAGGAAAGGGTACCCAAAGAGGTGGTGTTGTGCCCTTCTTATGGCATTATAGATCTCTATAGTAATCCCTGTGGGGCCATGCTAATCTGATGACCCGAGTTCAACCTCTAGGACCCATAACTTGTGAGAGACCTTCCTACCACAGCTTGTTCTCTAACTTCCAAAGGTGCAGAGTGACAGACACATGCATGCCTAACCCTCTGGAAACCCCTCCCTCCAAATAAACACATTAAATGCAACAGAAAAAAAAAATCCCAGCCAGGACCAGCAAGTTGGCTCAGGAGACAAAAAACACTTGCACACAAGCCTGATGACCCAAGTTCAATCCCTGGGACCCACACAAAAAGCTGGGTGTGGTGGTGACCGTCTGCAATCCCAGCATCCGTTAATTAGTACAGGAAGTTGCCTGGAAGCTCATGGCCAGCTGGCCTGGAGTACACTGTGGCAGAAACAAGAGACCTTGCCTCCAAAATGTGGAAAAGTTGTCCCCTGACCACATATGGACCATGGCATGGGTACCTGTGCTCAACCCTCCACCCCGACCCTTTCAGAACAAACAAGCAAATACTCCGGCCGCTGATGATAAAGTTATTTCAGCTGGCACACCACAGATGCAGGCAGGTCTGCAAGCTGCGTGTGAGCTGTCGTTGACATTGGGGCTCTCACTGATTGGGTTGTTTGTTTTGTTTTTTACCTGTGTTCGAGTGTCATCCACATCGGAGCTCAGAAACCTCAGTTTGAGCATGAGGAAACTGAGGCCGGAGTAGAGCTAAGGCCAGAGACTAGAAAGGACTGGCCCAGGGCTACGAGGCTGAGGCTGGTTCGTGGCGTCCCTGATGCTAAGCTGTGAATATTGTTCTAAGAAGTTTGACTGACATCTGTGTCTACCATCACTCAGAATGGTTATCAGTAGGTAGTAGAAATTGGCCAGTGAAACATTTTGCTGTGTTCAGGGCATCTGTAGCCACAGCTGTTGTTGCGTGCATGTGGAGCGTATGCGTTATGCATGCATGCACATCTGCTTCGAGGCCACTTCCTGGTTCTTATTAACTCTTTTCCTCTTAGCTTGCCTGCCAGAAAACTTTGCAGTCCCTGCCTCCACATACAGTTTGGTCTCAGCATGGAACTGACATCCTCAGATTTTTTGTTATGATTGCTCCCACCAGGAACTGTAACAACCGAAATTGGTTGGTAAGTGGTTGGTGCAAGGAGCCGAGGGTGTCATTTGTGCCTAATGGATAAGTCCGTCCTGGTTCCGGTTCAAGTACAGGCTGTCAGAGTGGGCGATCCCTGCCCCTGTTATGGCGGGTGGGGGGCGGGGAGAGAGGCTAGAGTCTGAATGTCACCACCTTGGTCCCACTAACTCCCCAGGTGAAGTATTCTCAAACACGACTCAGTCCATAAAAAGACGTTACGCAGATCTAGCGCTCTGCGATGTACACCAGGCATCCACAGCCTTCTCCGTGCTCCCACGCCCACTTTCTGAGAGTCCTGAAACAGACTCCAGGAGAGAAGATCTATGGCTGCATGGTCCATGGCTCAACAGAGGCAAGGCTGGAGACTATGGTGCCTTCAAGCTTTCTGTATTTTCAGCTCTCTCTCTGTCTGTCTCTCTGTTGGTGTTGTGCACGGGCACTGTACATGTGTGTACATTTGCATGGGTGCACGTGTTTATGGCGTATTGCGGGGGAGAGAAGATATGGGAGCGGAGAGACAACCTTGATGGTTGGTCCTCAGGCACCTTCCATCTTTTGTTTTGAGGCAGGGTCTTTCATTCACCTGGATCCTTACCTCACAAAGCAGGCTAGCTGGAGCGCATGCTCCCAAGGAGCTCATTGTCTCTGCTTCCTGCCTCACCATCACCAGGGTAATAGTTATGCACCACTGTGCCCAGCTTCCTTCTTTTCCACCGGTTCTTAGGATTTGAACTCAGGTCTTCATGTTTGCAGGACAAGTGCTTTACTGACTGAGCCATTCCCTCGCCCCGTGTTTCGTGAGATAATAGTTTGGGGTTGTAGTTCACTGTTTTAATCAAAATCATTCCCTCTTTCCCAATGCCCCAATCCTTCTCTACTGCCCCCATTTTGCCCATTGAATGAGTCAAGCGATCTGGAAGTGACCTCTGGCCTGCCCCCCTTTCCGTGATGACCCATCCCTTAGTTTTGTTGAACTCGTTTTGGACCTCGGAAGTGGTAAGCTTTCTCCCATGAAGGGCCAGAGAGCAAACTCTTCGGTTTTGCAGGCTGTGTGAGCCGGACTTTCATCACCGTGACAAAACACCCGAGGGAGTTAATTTTAAAGAGAGAAAAGGTTACTGTCGGCTCATGAGCTCTCTCGCTTCGGGTGAGTTAGCTCACTGCTCTTCGTGAGTAGGATGAAGTAAATGGGTTCCGTGAGTCGCATGCCTGGTGCATAGGGAACCTTAGGGTAGACACTGTTAATTTGGCAGGCTCTAGGATTCACCTGAGAAACTTGCCTCTGGCACATCTGTGAGGGATTGACTAAGTTAGGCTACTCACCGTGGAAAGACCCACAGGAAATATGGGCAGCACCACTTTTGCTAGGTACGGTCCCCAACTACAAAAAAAAAAAAAAAAAAAAAAAAAAAAGCAAACTGAACCTGAGCCCAGCATTCATTTCTCTGTGTTTCCTGACTGTGGATGTGATGTTGGACCGTGAGGACCATATCTTCATGCACCTCCTCCCCGTAGGGGACTATGTCTTAGTTAAGTTTCTGTTGCTGTGATAAAGCACCATGGTGTTTAATTTGGGGCTATGGTTTCAGATGCTTAGAATCCGTGGCCGCCCTAGTGACAAGCATGGCAACAGGCAGGCAAGCATTGGGCTGGAGCAGTAGCTGAGAACTCACATCTTGACATATAACCACGAGGAAGAGGAACTGAGAGAGACACTGGGCCTGATGAGGTGTTCTGAAACCTCAGAGCCCACCCCCAGTGACACACCTCCTCTAATAGGCCTCCTAATCCTTCCTAAACAGTTCCATCTATGGCGGGGGGGGGGGGGGGTGGGGGTCACATTTTCTTCCAAACAACCAAAGCCTGTGACCTCCAACTGTGAGCACAACTGCTAGCCCTTTGTGAGGTATTTTGTTATCACTGAGGAAAGTAACCAGTATTGTCATCCTTAAGGTTCAGGCTAAAGTACGGACCCCACGTGTGAGTTCTAAGCATGAGGCAGTTTTAAGTGTTGTTCTAGGTCAGCTGTGTTTGAGTGTCTGCCCAGTTTCATGCCTGCCCATCAATTTCTCCGAGCCCAGTGAGCTTGGGTGAGCCCACTCTGGGTGGTGAAGAAACTCTTTGGAATTAGGACATAGAGCAGCCTGGAGATGAAGGTTATGGCTGATGATGTCTTTTACCTCTTGTCAGATCCCCCTGGTCAGTGAGTTAAGTAGGCAGCATATGCCTTTGAGTTTGAGGTCGTGTCCTGGTGTGTGAGGTTCTTTTTTTTTTTTTTTTTTTTTTAATTCCATGAGGTTTTCAAAACTTAGAGGGCTGGAGAGACAGCACAGTGGTCAAGAGTGCTTGCTGCTTTTGTAGAGGACCTAAGTTTGGTTCACAGAGCCCATGTCTGGTGGCTCACAACCACCTGTAGCTTCCTTTCTAGAGGACCTGATGCCCTCTTTTTGACCTCCCCAGGTCCCAGGAAGGAAAAACAAATGCCCTTAAGTCCCTGAATCCTGACTTGGTTCTGGGATCACAAGCTCAGTGTAGCAGTGGTCAACTAGAAAGACCGGGCCCACAAGGAGAGACAGTCACCCTTGTAAACCCCAGTGGAGGCAGCATCTGATTCATTCGTTCCATAACTGACAGCATCATGATCTATGGAAGTTGAGTAGTTTTCTTGGGGTCACCAAGAAGACAGAAAGATTTAGGGTAAAATAGATTTACCCCTCAATCTGAACTGTCTTCAACTTTGCCTGATGTGATGATCAGCTGTGCACATACCCAGGGACCATGGCTGTTCTTGCATCTGTTCATCCAGCCTAGAAGGCCTTCTGGGTGCCTGATTCCTGGGGTGATACCAGGGATTCTAGGGGTGAGAAGGTATTGAACATCTCGATGGCTTCAGGAGGCAGAAAGCCAAGACTTGATTATAGAGACCTTGTCAGAGGACTAGGGGCTGGGTCCCGAGTCAGCGGTGCTCACGCAGAGTCCCGAGGGCTGTGCAGGGGTAACCTGTGATGACTGGAACTGGAACCACGTGAGAAGAGAAGGGACGGAATGCTGGAGGAGCTTCCTGGGTTTCAGGGACTCAGGACATCTGGAAGGAGCGGAGGAGAGCGGTGTGGGTGACACTGGAGACGTGGTGAGTCAGCTTCTGGTGGTTGAGTATGCAGGTGCTCATCTTGGGTCTGAAGGAGGCTTTCACACCTCAGCTCTGGCAGCAGCTCCCTTGCTGTTACTTCTGTCCTTGTCTTCCTCCACAGTTAAGTAGGGAGCAGGGGTGCAGAGTCCAGCTGAGGGATGAGGACAAGCTTAAAAGTCTCCATCCCAGTGTACCTGAATTCCTCGCAGGGAGCAGAACCTCTCAGGTGCATCAAAGACACGTGCAAGTCTTCAGCTCCAGTACCACAGAGTGGGGGGGGGGTTCTCCCTGGAAAATAGAGCTATTGCAGGTCTAAGTAGCAGGGTGAAGATGAGGTCATACTGGAAGTGGTGTGGGCCATTGGTACAGAAACTGGTTAGGAGATGGCTCTGTAGGAGAAGTGTTTCTAAGTGTGAGGCGTTGCCTTCGGATTCCCTAAAGCCAGGCCCAGTTAGTGCATCACTGTGATTGCAGTGCTCTTGTAAGCAAGACGGGAGGCAGAGACGGGAGAATTCCCCAGCATTCATGGGCCATCTAGCCTACACACACACATTTTTTTCTTTTTCTTTTTTTGTTGTTGTCGTTTTTTATCTCAAACAAGGTGGAAAATGAGAACTGGTACTGAAGGCTGTCCTCTGACACCCCCTCATTCACATACCTACATACACTCACATACACTCACACAATACACACACACACACACACACACACACACACACACACACACACACACACACTCATTCATACCCACACCCATCCCCCATCCACTCCCTCCTCTTTCTCTCATACACACACACAGAACTTTGTTATTGTCGTTTTTGTTGAGACAGGGTCTCTCTATGCATCCCTGGGCTGTCCTAGAACTTGCTGTGTGAACCAAACTGGCCTGGAATTCACAGAGATCCGTCTGCTTCTACCTCCCAAGTACTGACAATAAAGCTGCTTGCTAGCTGACTTCGATAGAGCTTTGTTTAGGTCTTTAAGAAGAAGAGGGGAATTTGAGCATAGGGGAACCAGGAAGCATATCACATGACCACAGATGTCCTGGCACCCAGGGGTCACCAA
The DNA here is from genome assembly GCF_903995435.1 of Acomys russatus. Classification (NCBI taxonomy): domain Eukaryota; kingdom Metazoa; phylum Chordata; class Mammalia; order Rodentia; family Muridae; genus Acomys; species Acomys russatus. The sequence continues at coordinate 58,658,229 of NC_067155.1, read as the reverse complement.
TGATTTCTGGTCACCATCAGAAGCCAGAAAGAACTGTACCTGCAGTCTCCACATGGGTGCTTTCCCTTGACACGCAGAAGGACAAAATGGCCTGGCCTCCAAATACCACAGAAGACCTAATTCCATTGCTTCCAGCTTCTCAGTTTGCGCCATGGCCTGTGTCAGACCTCGGAGGCTGTAAAAAGATGCTGCTTTGGCCCCAGCGATGTGAGTACCCATCGAAGGAGGCAGCGATCCAGGGCCTGTGTAGTTGGCTGGGGAGCCAGCGTGGCACCACTGGGGGAGTGACGCAGTTCTTCTCAGCTGTGAAATTGATCATCAGTCATTGAGTTCCAGTGGTCGCCTCACAGATAGCCCCCTAGTGACCATAAAGAGTTAAATGCAGCTTCTCAAAATGCCCCTTGGCTCTCTGGGCAGCAGTTTGCCAGAGAAAATAGAGAGGACTTCTGGCAGAGGAGGGGGCTGGAGCCAAGTAATCACAGCATTTACTGCCTAGCCTTGGGCACACAGGTCTCTGGTGCCTGCCCTGCTAAGGGAACAGACTCTTTGGCTTAGTTAAAGGGGTCTCAGTGGGGCCATAGCTCAGTTGGTAGAACACCAACCTAGTATGTAGAAGGCCTTAGGTTCAAACCCCAGCACCTCATGAGTGGGTATGGTGATGCACACCAACACGAGGGAAGTGGGTATACAAGGGTCAGAGCTCAAAGTCATCCTTAGGTACATAGAGATTCTGAGTCTAGCCTGGGCTAAATGTGAGATTCTCAAAAAAGGGGGGGGAGGTCATTAGAACCTCTTTGGATTTGCCTTGCCAACCCATTTTCTAAATTAGTAATAAACTCAGTAACTTCTTGATTTGAAAGGCTGCCCGTCAGGTGGGCTAAGACAGTGTGTTGAATGTGTTCCACCCCTCACCCAGCATGCTCCAGGTTCTGAAGTCCCTTGTGGTGTGACATGATGTGACCTTGGGTGGGTTAGGCAAGGCCCCTGAGACTCAGAGGCTCCCACTTGGGATGAGGCTCTTTGCACTTCCCTCCACAGCAGAACCACAAAATTGACCTCAGCAATAGATGACATGTCAGGGAAAGGTCCTAACTGGGCTTGTAGTGAGTCTGAGGGGCTCCCACCAACCGTTTGGGGGTTTTCAGTGACATGTAGATGCTGGCTGAGGCCAGAGGCATCAGACCCTGGAGTTGTAAGGGACCCTTTGAGAGTCAGCTCTCTCCTTCCAACGTGTGGGTCCTGGGAATGAGACTTGGGTCATTGGTCTTGTCTGCAGGTGCCTTGGCCCACTGCGCCATCTCACTGGCACATATCAGAACATGGTAATAATATACATCCAACAACCTGGTGGGCGAACTCCATGGGCCAGGCACCCATTCAGGTGCATAAAGTTTTATTTGGAACAGGTCTGAGATTCAAGAGCGGCAGTTCACCTGCCTGTGCAAGTGCAAGGCTGAAGCTTATCTTTTTGAGACTTGGTTCTCTGTGTGTTTTGTTTGTTTGGACACCTAACCCTGGTTATATACAATTCAGAATTCGGGGGAGCTGGGTCGGGGTGTTTAGAGAGTTCTAGAGTATCTTTGTAACTTTTCTTTAAACCTAAAAAGAGATTACAAAGTAAAAAAATAAATAGAAACGATTAAAATGTTTTTTATTAATTCATTCCCCACACCCCAGTTTTATATTTTCTCTTAACTCCCTGTTTTAATTCTTAAACCCATTTCTTTTACATTTTTAAAATTTATCATTTCTTGGGGTTAAGCCATTCATTTTTTAAAATTCTCCTCTGCCCTTCATCTCTTACACGTTGGCATCATTGGCTGGCGATCTTCCGCGCTCTCTCTCTCTCTTTCTCACCACCGAGAAGACAATGAATTCATGGGTTCTGTTTATTTTAGCTTGAGACGACATTTAAGTCTTAGGTCGCTTGTCTTTTAGATTGCTCACAGTTTTAATCACTTCATAACCATCTGTCTCCCCTCATTATACGCAGTGGCAGTGTTTTCTTCCCACGGAGCTTTGTGGCCAAGGCTCCCCAGGGCACCTGTGTTAAAGGCTTCATCCTCAAGGTGGTGCTGTTGGGAGTTAGTGAAGCCTCTAGGAGGTGGAGCCTGGTGGGATGTCTTTAGTCTAAGGGCAGGGGTGGGGAGGTGGGAGGGTGAGGGGGATAGGGGTGTTCCTTGATGGAACCACAGGCTCTCCTTTCATTTTCAGTCGTCTTAGGCATCTGGTTTGTGGCACTTCCCTTGTTAGAGTAGCGCAAGGACAATTAATTGATAATGGATCTGTCACTAATGGATCGGTCATCCAGGAGCCCCAGGGCAGGGCAGGGCCTCTGTCTCAGTTACTCTTTTCATTGCTGTGACAAAATGCCTGAAGAAAAAGAGTTCACTTTGGCTCACAGTTTGAAGATGAACACTCCTTTGTGGTGGAGAAGCCCTGGTGGCAGAAGCATGGGGCCACCGTCACATTGCTCCTGCAGCCAGGAATCAGGAAGGGATAAAGGCTGGTGCTCACTTCCCATCCTGGGTCCTCAGCCCATAGCATGAGGCTGTGGACATTCAGGGTGACTTTGCCTGCTTCAGTGTCCTCAGTCAAGAAACTGAAGAGATGTGACCAGTGATTTGAAATCCCTTCAAGGTGACAGTCAAGAGAGTAAGGAGGAACCAGGAGTGGGAAGAGCCAAGGCCCCAGAGTCTGAAGAGAGATGGCAAGAACATCATGGGACTCAGGGTGAAGAAGAACACGTAGATACTTCAAGAAAGAAGCCTTTTCTATGGAGAGTGAACAGGTTTGATGTGCCAGAATGACAGCAGGAGCAAAAAGGATCTTCTTCCTCTTCTTCTTCCTCCTCCTCCTCTTCCTCCTCCTCTTCCTCCTCCTCCTCTTCCTCCTTCTCCTCCTCCTTTTCTCCTTCTCCTCCTCCTCCTCCTTCTTTTTCTCAATCCAGCCACTGTTTCCAGTAGCCAAGAACCAAGAGCAGATTTTGGTTAGTAAAATACACCCAAAATGATGTTGGGACTCTTAAAAGAGCTGGGCAGGAGCTGAAGACAGAAGGATGGGCCGTCTCTTCTAGGTCTTGTGACCTGCAGCTTACAGAGCTCAATGCAAATTCAAGGCGACTGAGGACTGCCCTTAACAGATAGCTGGCTTCTCTCTAATTGGAGACAAAAGCCAAAGTTCACTGAACAGCTAACAATACATTTTTCTTAGCTCTGGTAGATATCTGATCCTTTTCATGACTCATGTTTCATTAATAGTTTTTCGTGC
>NC_067155.1:57102459-57129959 GCF_903995435.1 Acomys russatus | reverse complement strand
AGACATTTCTGTAAAGATGAGAGGTCAGAGGACAAAGGAAGGGTGCTCAGCATCTCAGATCAGAGAGGGACTATAAAATCCATGAAGAGATAGGCTCTCCCATCTGTTAGGATGGGTGGGATATTTCAAAGGAAAAGACACGGCATTCTGAGCACGTGGCCAGGAGGTCTGCTCTGTGCAGTGCTGGTGAGGCTGTCACATTGGGGCGGCCACTGTGGGGAATGGTATGTTAACTCCTCAGAAAATTAAGTAAAGGTCTAGCAAAGGATCCAGACACGCCACTTCTGAGAATTCACCAAAGGACACAGAGGGAGGACCCAAGAGTATCTGCTCTGAGTGTTTGTTTGGTACTGCAATCTGATGCGTACAAGCAGCTTAACGCTCGCTCGCCGGTTAGATGGGTGCCCAGAGCGCATGCGGGGGGAGCTGTCTTTGCTGTCTTCGAACGAAGAGCCATGTTACTATTTTGGACAACATTGTGCTATGTGGAATAATCTGGAGCCCTAACAGTGCACGACCCACTGATAGGAGGAGTCTAAAGTAACCAACAGAGAGAGACGGCGGGTGCCAGAGCCTGCGGAAGGGCAACGAGGAAGAGACTGTGCCCACAGGACCGGAAGTTTCAGGTCTGTAAGACCAGTGAGCCCTGGAGACCTGCTCCACAGTGTTGCCAAGAAGCCCAGCCACTAAAAGATTGGCTAAGAGGGGGAAGTCTTGTTGAGTTATCTTTATTATTGCTACTTACAATGATGAACCTGACGGTGAGAGATGTTTGGAGCCAGCGGACCTGTCCACAGCAAACGTGGTATTCAGTTTCTCATGGGCTTGTGAGTGGATGTTGCGTCACTCTGTTTTGTTGGTGGTTTTCCCCCCCAATTTTTTTTTTTTTTTTTTTTTTTTTGGTTTTTCGAGATAAGGTTTCCCTGTGTAGCTGTGGCGTCACTTACTCATGTGTTCAGTTGTCAGTCAGACGCCAATCAATGAGCTATCCAAGTAGCCTATATTTCATTTCTCCCCCCACCCCCTTTTCTCCCTTGCATTGGTTCTAACCTTCCTATTGTTTCAACCAGATTTATTTAAAAAAACAAAAAACAAAAAAACCAAAACACTGAGTATTAGCTGCGGCTACTAATGCCACAGGTGTGGCCCTTGAGCCCCACAAGAACCTGATTACATTAGTTCTATATTTATCACCATCTTATAAATGAATAGGCAGTTTCCCACAGAAGTCACATCACCTAACTAAAGTCACCAGCTAATGAGTGATAAAGATGGAGACCAAGAAAGAAGATGGCTTACACAGCCTGGGTACATCGTCCACCATGTGATGAAAAGAAAAAGGTTAGAATTGTAACCAGAGCTATTAAATAAAGGGTCTGCCTTTCAGAAGGATTGGCTCAAAGGAACTCCACATCTATCCACTCATTCAATAAACGGTTTGATAAATCTTTGCCGTGTTTATCTCATGGCTCAGGCACTAAGCCTGGTTCATAAGGACCTGAGCATTTGGATCTTACATATGAGATAGAGGGATAGAAATTGTTGAGGAGAAAAAGTGAGCTTTCTTGCTGTAAAGCTCACGTAGGGCGTTTGGGTGTCCAGTGACCCTATCCTAGTCTATCTCTCACATGGGTTCCTTGTGGACCATAAAGCTTCTATGGTTGCAGTTATTCTACCAATAGTTATGGAAAAAGAAATTTATACTGGATCCTTATGTCAACCTAGAAAACTAGTAACGGGGAGACTGAGGAGAGAGAAAACTAAATATGTCCTTCCCCTGCTTAGTAAGGAAGGGACATACTTGGACATGCCTCTTTCCTGTGCCTATGTGCAGTACTGCACAGGGACAAAAAAATTCAGCCCATGTGTGCGGAATGCAGAGAGGATGTCGTGCACAGACTTTCAGGAAGGTGAGCATGTGAGAAGCCCCCATCATCAAAAGCTTGCTCTGAGAGAAACATGAAACTGACCTCATTGCCCACAGGAAGCTGGGACATTTAGCTGGTACAGAGAGACCTTTAAATCATGACACGAGGACTTGGGGCGCTTTCAGATTGAAAGAGACAGGCATCAAAGTGGCTCTGCCTGGGCCTCACCTCCCCCTGTGGTCATTGCAGGGGTAGTGGTTGGGGGGTGGTGGGGAGCAGGCAGCTGAGCTGCAGACAGCCTCGATGCCTTCAACACGGACCTCTCTTGCAACAGATGGTGTCAACAGAGATGATCTCAGCCCACACGCGGCCATGTGCCCCTGGTTAGCTCACCTCTACCAACCCCATAATCTAATCTGGGCTGCAGCCATGCCTCTTCCAGGTTAAATGCATTAAGAACTGGGGAGATGCGGGCCATTTCAAGGCAGTTGTGGCCTTTCTCTTCCTGACAAGCCTGACACCCCTCCCCACTGCTCCAAAGCCTGGTCCCCAAGAGATGCCAGGGGTCAGAACCCTCATTGGGGGTAGAAATGGGCAAGACACTAACCAAGGGAGACGGGGGATATTGAAAACATTCTCCCACACTGTGCACTTTGGAAATCCAGGAAGAAACAAGGTGACAAATAATGCTTCCAGTACTGGGAGATTTCTCTTGTCCATGTTTCAACAGAATTCGATAAAGATATTGGGAGAGGGAGGGAGGGAGGGGAGAGGAGAGGAGAGGGAGAGAAGACAGAGATCCAGTGAAGATGCTGAGGGAAGAGAGAGCATTGCTGATGCCTTGAGACTGTCTCCATGCACATGGCTGTCCACGGCTTCCATCTGTCCTTAACAAAAGAAGTCCTTGGCTTCTTTTATCCCTTTCTTTTCTTTTTCTTTTTCCAAACACATTTTCATCAGAAAGAGCTTGGCTTTCCTTTTCTGTTCATTGCAAACCCTGACCCAGTGCAGGGAGAATGTCCATACAGCTTTCTGCTGTCCTTCCTCCTGTGTCCAGACTGCTTGAGGGCAGTGGCTCTCTGGTTCTCTGGATACTGGTCCTAACCACCCTCAAGGCTCCCTCAGTCTCCATGCACCTCTGCAGATCCAGGATTCACAGTCTGTCTCTCCTATGAATCATCTCTCAACCTCACCCCCTTCAAGTGAATAGCCACCATCCCATCAGCTGCTGTAATTTTTCAAGTAGTGTCCAAAGGGGTGCTTTTACAACTCCAGTTCATGTAAAGGCAGAAACAGGCACAGATTCCAGTGGTGCAGTGTGGTGATGTACCAGTGGTGATGTACCAGACTCCAGCAATGCACTATGGTGATGTGCCAGATTCCAGTGATACAGTGTGGTGATGTGCCAGATTCCAGTGATACAGTGTGGTGATGTGCCAGATTCCAGTGATGCAGTGTGGTGATGTGCCAGATTCCAGTGATGCAGTGTGGTGATGTGCCAGATTCCAGTGATACAGTGTGGTGATGTGCCAGATTCCAGTGATGCAGTGTGGTGATGTGCCAGATTCCAGTGATGCAGTGTGGTGATGTGCCAGATTCCAGTGATACAGTGTGGTGATGTGCCAGATTCCAGTGATGCAGTGTGGTGATGTGCCAGATTCCAGTGATGCAGTGTGGTGATGTGCCAGATTCCAGTGATGCAGTGTGGTGATGTGCCAGATTCTAGTAATGCAGTGTGATGATGTACCAGATTCCAGCGATGCAGTGTGGTGATGACCACACTGGGCACAGAGAGCTAATGCTCAGGAAATGCCAGCTTACATTCCTGTTCCCAACTCCAAGTCAGTCAGTCCCTGCATTTCTGGTGCCACACTTCAAACCTGCCTTGGTAGCATTTTCTGTAATTTTATGGTTCACATTCTGTTGTGTCTGATTTTTTTCTTCCCCCACCCCACCCCCAGAATAATCCACATGCGTGTTGTAAGTTGAAGGTGATTGGTTTCCATCTGTATGTAAGAGTCATCACGTACATGTCTCCAGTCCACTGTCATGGGCATCCAGCTCCTTTTGGAAGAGACACTGTCATCGGTACTACTGCCACGAGCAGTCCAGGCTGTATCTTCTAGTGAACCCTCGGCTTGATCCGCTATTTATGTGGAATTCTCAGAAGTCATCACTTCCCTCTTTTCAGGGCTTTAGAGGATCTTCTCTTAAGACAAACATCAGGGAGACTTCCGATGTACCAGGAGTCTGATCTCTGCCTCCTTTTTCATCCCCAGAGATCAGAACCACGTGTGCATGTAGGGACTTGGAGGAGGTGGGTTAAGCGAGGAAGGTGGAAGACACATGGGAGATGGTGAGAACAGTGAGGGCATCATCAAACTGAAGACACAGGAGACAGGAGTAAGTCCGACAGCTGCTAGCTGATACATGCATTAAAAGAATAAGTTGACAGTTTTTATGTCATGTGAGAAACTCCAGGGGGATTAAAGGAGCCCTCTGGGACATGCCCCAGGCTTTCTGTCTGGTCCTCCTTTTAGCACCTAGAACAGTGTTCAGCACTCCCGTGGGCTCTCACATGTAGGTTTTAACACATGCCATGTTGGACCAGCATTGGATTTACCTGCCCGGTTCCTTTGTTTGGCACACAACACTTTTGATTAGGTGAGAACCCAGATGGGGACCATATTTTACTCCCTAATTTTGATTACCGTGGCTTTGTAATGATTCTCTCTTTTTTTTTTTTTTCTCTTTATTCTTTTTCAAGTCATTTGTTGATTTTACTGTATGGAGAAGGACCTATAATGGCCATACTTTGGCTTTGTATGAGGTCATCAAGCACATGGCAACCAAGAGTGAAAGAACAGGCAGAAAGCAGCAAGTAGACAGAAACAAATAGACAACGAAATAGCATCAGATCTGGAGTTTGTAACACCCAGCAGAGACCACCGGAGTGGCCTGATCAAGACCCTAGCTAGGGCAACATCACCAAATCAGGCACGGACAACATCTAGCCGGAACCGACTGGGAGATGCAGTCTTGCTGAGTTTCCTAGTGGGTAAACAGTAACTTCTGTTAGTCATGTCTTACCTTGTAGCTGCTCTAAGGGACATGCTGTTTTTAATCCCTCAGTGATAGTTGTTTTTTTTTCCCCCTCTTCCTGGGAAGGCCACCCTGACCCAGGGCTGTGCGGGTTGGAGATCACTTGACATAAGCAGGCTTGAATCTGAGTCATGGGCCTCTTCACTCCTTTCTGTCCTTTTGACAAACCTAAAGAGCATATGAACATTTACCAATATAATGTAGATTACAATCACAAAAAGGGCCCCCTCACTATTCCACAGGAGGGGAGGTAGAAGGACCTAGAGGGGACAAAAATGCTGCAAGAAGACCAACAGAGTCAACTAACCTAGACCCATGGGACTTACAGAGATAGAAGTGCCAACCAAAGAGCACGCATGGGCTGGATCTAGGCCCCATACACACATGTAGCTGATAGGCAGTTTGATCTTCATGCAAATCCCCTAGTAAGTTGAGTGGGTGCTGTCTATGACATGGACCCTGTCGATGTCGCTTTCAATCACTTTGTCCTAACAGGGCTGCCTTGCCTGACCTCAGTGGATGAGGAGTAGTTCAGTGCTGATGCGACTTGATGTGCCAGGGTGGGTTGGTGTGGGGGGAGGCTCCCCTTTTCTAAGGACAAGGAGAGGGGATAAGGGGATAAGGGTGGGAGGGAGAGACTAAGAGGAGAGGAGGGAGGGGGCTATGATTGGGATGTAAAGTGAATATGTAAAATAAAAATAAATTTTAAAAAGGCCTCTCTCATCACGCTGCTTTAACCCTCCTTAACAAGGGTTAAAGCTCCAAACTCTTTAACGAGTCCACTGATGAGCATTAAACTCTCAAATATTGAGAGCTACAGCAAGAAATGAGTAAGTGGCCTAAGCAGAGCATAGGGACTGGCAGGGGACTGAGGCAAAAAGAAAGTCTGGGTAGAAAAAAGGGTCTTTATTCTTACTGTTTAAACTATGCTTGGGTCATGACAGCTCTGCATTAAACACATGTAGCCTCCCATGAGGGCAAAGAACCTGGCCTTCCCCTGCATCTTTTCAGGATCCCTGTGACGTGTGGGGAGGAGTGCTCCTACTCAGCTACTCTTACTCCAAGCTGGCGAACAGTGAAGTCCAGGTGATAAAAGTGGAATAGCACCACTGAAGGAGAAGGAAGACGAGAGAGGGAAGGGGAGAGAGAGAGAGAGAGAGAGAGAGAGAGAGAGAGAGAGAGAGAGAGAGAGAGAGAGGGAGAGAGAGATGACGATGATGTTGATGATGATGATGATGATGCCTTGAAGCCCAGCCATTAGGGACAGGAAATGAGGACTTGGAAGACGATGTCCTGAAATCAGGACAAGCACAGCACAGATGCAGAGGTCAGAAGGACCCTGGTGGCATGAGGAAAAAGAGGAGAGAAATGAGTCATGGATGATGAGGGTACCATGGGTGTGGTCATCCTTGCGAGGAAGTAGGATGCAGCTTGAACATAGAAGAGACAGGGGAGGTGTCGTTGAAAATTATCAAGTACCAAGATAGCTATGTCTTAATGAGGAGTGTCCCAGGGAGAGAGGATGTCAAGAGCAAGGGCCCTGCGGGGCAGGGGACCTGCTTAGCATGCTAGGAACACAAAGGCCAGAGGAAATAGCTTGTGAGACTGGGTAGTCTGAGCTGGACCTCCCAGGCCAGATGGGGCAGAAGTTCCCAGGCTACACTGCAGGGCACAGCCTCCTCCTGAGTTTAGGGAAGAACTTGCTGGGTCTGTGCTCCAGATCTCTGCTTCATCGGTGACTCAGCTGCTTGGCATTTTCCTCTGATTCTTGTCTGTTCCTAGTAACATCGCTCACACTCTTCCCTTGGGCCTGAGCCCCACCCGGCCCAGCTGAATCTTGCTTTCTGGGGAGGAGTCCAGACTTGTGTGTGTTCGGAAAGGTCTGTGGTGGTTTGGGTGTGCATTCAATGTAGGGAAATAAAAATGTATCCATAGATACATGTATATCTATCTATCTATATATATCTATATATGTCTATCTATCATCTCCCTACTAATAATCTATCATCTAATAACCTATACTTATTGATTTGTTGACCTATAGTCTGTTAGCTACCACCTATATGTACTTTCACCTTTAATTATGCAAAAAGAAGTCCAAGGAATGTTGCCTTGGTTATGTTTCTACTGCTGTGATAAAACAGCATGATCAAGGCAACTTATGTAAGACACCACTTAGTACTGGGCTTACCATTCCAGAGAGATAGACACTATGAGGGTGGAGCAAAGATGCGGAGGCAGGAGCTTCTGAGAGCTCACATCTTGATCCACAAACAGGAGGCAGAAGGAGAGAACGCTAGGAATAGTGTGGCTGTTTGGATGAAATATCAAAGCCCACCCCTAGCAATGCACCTTTTCCAACAAGGCCACACCTCCTTAATCCTTCCAAAACAGTTCTACAACTGCACATTCAAGTATATGGGCCTGTGGGGTCATTATCACACAAACAGCCACAGATATTAAAATAGCATTTTTCCCCTTTTAGTGCGGCAATCAAAATATAACTTGACCACTGGAACAGAGACCTGGGGATGAAGTGACATGCAGTTCTCGCTGAATTGAACAAAGACTTCACTTTTCTGCCATATACAATACTGTGACAACTACCTGACATGGAACTATTTCAATCCATTCTTATGAATTTCCTGGTGGATAGGGAGTCACTGCAAATTGCATAGCTTTTTCAAGTCACGTTCTGTTTTTACATTTTTGATGCATATTATAAAAGTGTTCTCACAAAGTTCATACCCATTTGTATCCTTCCCAATAGTATTTATTGATTTTTTTAAAAAACAAGTCAAATAAGCTGAAATGCCAATGTCTGTCTATGATTCCAGCACTTGGGGAGTAGAGGCAGGAGAATTAGGGGTGCACGGTATCCAAGCTACATGCCAAGTTCTAGGCCAGTGTGGGCTGCATGGTTTCCAGAAAACCAAAACCAAACCAAAACACCCCTGAAACCAACAAACAGTCAAGGGAAACACTGGGGAGACTTTAGTTAGACACATAAAGGTTAAACAAGGGGTTGGAGAGATGGCTCAGAGGTTAACAGCACTGCCTGTTCTTCCAAAGGTCCTGAGTTCAATTCCCAGCAACCACATGGTGGCTCACAACCATCTATAATGAGATCTGGTGCCCTCTTCTGGCGTGCAGGTGTACATTCAGGCAGAACACTGTGTACTTAATGAAATAATAAATCTTTAAAAAAAATAAAGGTTAAACAAAAGGTTAAGTGGTCATTTCCATAGACTTATTACAGAATAAGTAAAACTAAAATTAAAAAGGAAAATAGCACGAGCTAACAAATAAAACAGAACGAAAATGTATTAATGAATATTTTAAACATATATATCCACATATGTTAGTTACCAAAGAAACACGACCATAATGGTAATAAAGCATTTTGCTCATGAATTTACAATTAAGTCATAATTATCCTTTTGTGGAAATGAACATTCATGTAACACCGCTAAAATCTGAACTGGTGTAAACTTAATAGCAGCATTTTTGACACTACATAGCAAAACCCTTAAAAGCATTCCTATTTTTTCACTGGGTGATTCTCTCCACCAGATTGTTTTTCCCTCAAGAAATAAATGTGCAGGAGTACTTAACTGTCAGCTTGCTTATTGTGTGAAGTTAGCACAGGCGTTATGGAAAGCAGCACAAAGGATTCTTTTTTTAAAAAATTGAAACTAAAACTATGACCCAGAAATTTCCCTATATGCAAGAAAACCAAAGAAAATATAAAATATCCATTTGTACAAATGAAGAAGAAACTGGAAAACATGTACTGTGTAGAGTCAACCAGTCACAGGAAGGCAATGGTGGCCTGATCTCACTTACATGTGGTATACAAAGGAATTAGACACATAGACGAGGAACAGCATGGTGGCTTCCAGAGGGCAAGAGAGGAGAAGAGCCCTTTGGGAGCTGTGGGTCAGAGGATGAAAAATGTCATCTAGATAGGAGGGAAAAGTTCAAGGGAGCTATTGCACAGCAAAGCAGGTGTAATTAACCCCCATTGTACAACACTGACTTCCTAAGAAAGAAAATATTGTTCATAACATCCGAGAAAGCTACACCTCAGGCTCCCATCAGGACATCCAGAAGCTAGGGCATTGTTGCCATGCCTTTCCCACTATGAAACTGTGAGCCCAACAAACACTTCTTCTCCCAAAGTTGGCCACAAGTGGGAGATAAGTAGTGTAGAAAGTTGGTACCAGAAGTGGGGTTGTTGTTGTTGGTACCAGAAATGGGATTGTTGTTGTGATCACTGTGGAAATGGTGCTCTGGGAAGAGCTTGAGAGAGTTTGTGGTTTTGTCTTGGGGAAAACCTAAGGTTCTGTTATCAGAGCTTCCCAGCAAAGTCTCACAGAGGTTCAGAAGAGTAGATGTCATCATAAATGCAGACAATAAAGACTTGGCCTACTCATCATATAATCTAGCAGATCTGGACTCCTTGTCTGTGTCCTGAAACAAGCTGGGTGAGACTGAGCTTGGAAGTAACGGCTAATTTGTTTGACTTGAGAAAGCAATCTAACACTCAGACTGTAGCACAATTTCTGCTTACTGCACTCAGCCAAATTTAGAGTGAGACCGAGCAGAAAGACACAAAATATGTGAAGTTCAGAAAGGAAAGGAGCAAGAGAGGATATAAAGTTGTGGACAATGAGGCTGCAATTGTGGATGAGATTAGCACAATCAGAGAGACAAAAAGTGCTTTGCACTAGGACAAGAAGGGCAGTGTCTTGCAGCTAAGAACTCAATTCAGGCCTCCAGGTTGTAAGTCTGAAATCTATTTTAAAATCATGTATTTTGAAAAGAGTGCCTGAAAAAAAATAGTTCCCTAGTTGAACGAGGCAGGCACTCAGCCACTACAACAGTCCAAGAGGGCTACATTTTGATCTGACAGGAGAAGTTGATACCCTCTATGTGGTAAGGGGTTTGTAGACATGCAGAATACACAGTTACAGAGTCAGAGAATCTTGCACCAAGGTTCTGGAAGTTTCCAGGGCAATCAAAGCACAGCAGGGATCATAATATCTGCTTGGAGGCCCTGAGTGAGCTCTGCATAAAGGTCAAGCTTTACTTGCAATGGAGACCTCAGGGTGTTGGAGATGCCAAGACCATGGGACACATGCTAAAGACATCTCGAGGTGCTGAATCCCAGTCTGTCAAATGGAGAAGCCATGTGTGAGGCAGAGCGGTGAGGAAGAGGATTTTCCTAAGCACACTGGAACTCACATGATGCCACCATGACCCTCCACCGCAGACATGGGACTACAAGGTTCCATGTTTGTTTGTTTATTTGTTTCATGCTGGACTTTGATCTTACTTCACTTTAGTCTTTAATTCTTGTCTATAATTTGTTTTTTATTCTTACCATGGATTGTAGTTAAGAGATTTTTGTTTTTGTTTTTGTTTTTGAATGTCAGAAGAGACGTTGGACATTTGAACTGCAGGGACTTTTGAAGTTCTACAGAATGCATTTACATTTCAGGTGGCTATGAACATAAAGGATCCAGGAATGGAGAATGCAATGGTTTGAATGTGAAATGTTCCCCATAGGCTCATTTGTGCGGACACATGGTCCCCAACTGGTGGCGCTATTTTTGGGAGATTGTGGAACCCTTAGGAAGTAGAGCTTAGCTGGAGGAAGTGTATTGCTACAGGACCATAGCCTTGGGATGTACAGCCAGGCTTCACTTCAGTCAAACTCTCTTCATCGTAGCTTACCATGCCAAAAGAACATTCCGTCGCAGACAGGAGCCCACCACCCTGTGAAACTATAGGCAAAAAGAAGTATTTTTCCCCAGAGTCATTTCTTATCAGGGTCCCACTGTTGAGAAAAGTAACTAAAAGATATTGGAAAGATGGCCCAGATTGGTTCCCAGCACCTATGTCAGGCAGATACCCTTGTCTGGCTCCTTAGGCACTCACAGACACATGGGCACATGCACACACACACACACACACACACACACACACACACACACACACATACACACACGCAAAAAAAAAAAATAGCAAAATAAGTAAATGAGACAGAAAGTGAAAGGAAATGTAACCAAATTGGGTATTCTATAACAAGGTATAGTCACACACTTCATAAAGCTTTACAGAATAAGAAAAACAATTGTTTACATATACATAAATAAGCACACATACACCTTTTTTTCCTGAGAGGACAAACCAACATGGCAGAATGCAAAACACCTACGGAGGAACTTCTCTGAGCATGCACAGTCATTCCCTGGTTACACAATCAGTTTTAGTCAGAGAAGTCTTGCACAATTCACATTCTCCACAAGTAAAAAGGCCTGTCTGCAATCACCGCATGTTTTAAAGTTGCATAACTCCTGATGTGCTTTTTTGTGGGTGTGCATGGAGAGTGTCGTTCTCAAAGACATTTAAAACTGCCGATGTAGACAAGATTGACATGAAAAGGAACAAAAGCTTTTTGGAACAACCCCCAGAGTGCTTCACCCAGTGCCGGTCACCCACGTGTTAAACTCTGGATGTGTTGATTTGTGGAGAGGGTGTGACGTTTTCATTGTTGCTTACCAGATATTCCTGGCTCTTCATTTTTTCTAAACATAGTAGGTGACCTCTGACCTCCTTGTGATTGGTTAGAGTCACGTGGCTGATTCTAGCCACTGAATCACAAGTTTCCAGACTGTGACGTGTAATTGCCGGCATGAGACTTTTTATCTTCCTCTTCTGCCCCTTTAATGACAGGCTTGTTGTTTCTCTCTCTGCTCTTGAAGGGCCATTTTAGGACTGCAGAAACCAAAGTCTGTGGATGTTTAAGAACTTTTATAAAAAAACAAATATATGGTGTAGCAGATGGAGATATGACTCAGCAGTGAAGAGTACTTGTTACTCTTGCAGAAGACCCAGGTTCAATTCCCAGCACCCACATGACAGCTTACAACCATCTGTGATTCCAATTCCAGGGCATCGAAAGCCCTCTTCTGGCTTCTGTGGATAGTACACACATGCGGTACGCATACATACATGCAAACAAAACACCCACACACATGGAATAAAAATAAATAACATTATAAAAGATTAAGTATTTTATATAACCTATATATTTCTCCTCCATTCCCTAGGTCATCTCTAGATTGTAGTTTCTTAGGCCAGGTGAATGCTGCGTACATTACTGCTGCGTGATACTGTTCAGGGATGAAAATAGGAAAAGGATTCTCTGCACATCAAATATAGACCCTTCTTGACAAACGAGCTAAGGAGCATGGGCAGCTACACATGTGTACAGACACATGTGGAGGCCAGAGCTGAACCTCAAGTGTCATTTCCCGAGGCGCCATCCACGTTGTTTTTGAGGCAGAGTCTCTCACTGGGACACGGGACTGACAGGTTAGGCAAGCGTGGCTGACCAGTACGCCCTAGAGATCTGTACATCTCGACAAAACATTCCATTACACACAGCTTCCCACCCCACTCCACAAATGGGTGTTGGGCACCTAACTCAGGTCTTCATGTTTAATAGCAAGACTTCCACTACCTCCCCACACCCTTTGACGAACATTCAAAATATACTTATTCTGTTTTGTGTGTGTGTGTGTGTGTGTGTGTGTGTGTGTGTGTGTGTGTGTGTGTACACCATGTGTGTGCAGGATCCTGCAGAGGTCAGAAGAGAGCAGTGGGTCTCCTTGAACTGGAGTTACAGGACAGAACTGGGGTGCTTTGCGAGGGCAATATGCTCTCTTAACTACTGAGCCATCATTCTAGCCCTTGGGAAATATTTTTAATTCAACCTGCAGATATGGAAACAGCAGCCACGGAAGGCCAACTGTGTCCTCGATGTCTCCTGTATTGTCCTTGTTCTTAAAGGGAGGGCAGGCTGGAGCTCAGTGTTTGGCCGATACGGAAGTGCAGCATGAATGAGAACTGGGTTTCTGTTGTTTCCACTGTCCCAAGTTCAACACTAGGAGGCTGCCTGTTATTGGGCGCTTACTTAGCTCCTCATCATCAAAAATGCACCCCAAATACCAGCTTTAAGTTTGTTAGACACCCCCCTCCTCTAGTCTATGGATATAGAATCTACATTTGAGCAATGTTTGTCAGGTGCTCATGGAACATCGGGGTTCTGGTCCAGCATTTTCTGGTAGATACACAGGGGAAGAGAGGGGCCTTGCCTCGGGTCTACATGTGAGAATTTGATGACGCACAGTAACACATCCTTTACATTCAGGTCCCCTCCCCCACCCCAACCCCCACTGGCCAATTACGACCTGAAAATATTAAGCAGAAGATTCCACAATTTTTCAGTTGTACTCTATTCTGAGCAGGGAGCTATCTCCTGCCGTACTGCTCCATCCACTGAGGATAGCACCCGCCCATTTGTGGAGCGTGCCCATGCCATGCTGAGTACCAGACGCTCCGCTCACCCACTAGTCATTCTGTAGCTGACTGTCTCCACTAGCCGATTGCTTATCAGGGTGATGTCAGTGATCATGCTTGCACAATTCAATATACACCATCACAGCCAGAAACCTGAGACTGCTCTGGACGGAAATTCTAGAATGGCATACTGTGGTAAGAATTCTGTTCTGTTATTAATTGTGATCGTGATAGTGGCTATTTACTTTCTGTGGCTAATTCACAAATTAATCTCTATGTATGTATGGAGAAATTATATATACTCATGTATAGTTTACATATATAAAAATAAAATTAGATATAATTATGTATAAATATATTCTATATAATTTCCATGTACATACGTAAATATTAATTTGTAAATTCACGTATATGGCTGGGTGCCATCTGCTGTTTCAGACATCTTCTGGAGGTCCCTGAACTCGTCCCCATGAATTAGGAAGTGTGAGTGTCATGTACATTCAGTGCCTCCGCCCAAGTAAATGCTCAGCAAACAACAGTTCACCCTGGAATCTCAGGTAACAGACTATCACATGCTGGGACCTCAGCTTCCTTAAACCCTTTTCCATTTCCCCCACAGCAAGAATTGCATCTTTAAAGGCTTTTGGGTGGCACCCAGCCTAAGAATTCAGTAAATATTGATCTGCAAACCCACCCAGGTGGTTCTGTCAACTGTATGATCATCCCCCAAATGCAGTGTTGATTGTCTTAATTCTTCCCCTGCCCTGTCCATGCAGCTTTGAGGTTTCCTCCCATCATCTTCCAACCAGGAGATGACCTGAGGCCTGCAGAACCCTCTGCCTGCAGAACCCTCTGCCTGCAGAACCCTCTGCGGAGGTTAGGGACCACACATTCTCAGTAGAGGCGTTGTCCAGCCGAACGACAGCCCTGCACCGCTGCACATATGTACATGTGCACCCACACACCCGCACTTTCCATTTCCCACCCACACTGAGGAAAGGAAGTAGCCGAGAGGGAAAGTCCCCAGGTAAACAGTGGTGATTCTCCGCCCCGCACCCTCCCCATGGTTCGTCCTTTCCCTCTGGGAGGAGGAGGCTCAACCGTCTGTTTTTTCATTCCATTCTAAACCTTCACTCGAGGAAGAAAATGCAAGGATTATCTATCCCTTTGAAATCAATGTGAAAACTTTCATTGTGCCTCTGCCCTGAGGCCTTGAGGGTCCCATGGAAGAGCAAAAGCGGGAACCAGACGCGGTAGGATTCCGGGAGCCTAGCATGAGCCCTGGGGCCTCTGGAGCTGTCTGGGACCTCCGTAAGCTTCTGTCCTGCGCAGTTGGCCATGTACGCATGCCCTCTGGGAAGTCGTTTTCTTCCTTTGGGTTTTCAGCATTTTACTATATTTCTTTATATATTAGCGAGTCTTAAATTTGGCGCTTAAAGTTATCATATAAATTGGTTTCCTTATGGCGTTTCCACACTATGTACCTTTTAAACTTGTTTCTAACTCATTCTTCACCCTGATGCCCTCCTGTCTCTTGTGTCCCTCTGGATGGTTCCCTCTCGTGCCCCAGATTAATTAAATGATGGCCATGCTGTGACATGTCCTGGTACATAATCATGTACTTTGGTCATATTATCCTCATTTGCCTTCTCTCGTCTTCTCTGTTTCTCCTTCCCTCACACATCCCCTTCTACTGTGGTGGCTTAAAAAACACACATGTTTAAGTTTTGTATTATTTGTACTATTATGTAATGTATAGAGGGGGCCGTGGGTGCATGTGCCACTGTACATTGGTGGAGATTTGAGGACAACTTGCAGGAACGTGATTTGGGTCCTGAGGGGCATCAAAGCACCTTGATGTGCTGAGTCACTCCCACAGCCTCAGACAGCACTGCTTTATTTCACTGCTGAGGGACTGAACCCAGAGCCTTGTGTACGCAAGCAGTCTTACCACTAAGCTACATCCCAGCCTTGTCAGCTTATTGTTCTAGATTCTTCGTCTAAAAGAAAATCTCTCTGATTCTGTTTCACAAAACACGAGGTTCCTCCTAGTTCCATTCATTTTCCTGCAGAGAATGGAATTGTTTCTCTTCATGGCTAAATAATACTCCACTGAATTATTTCTCCCCCGCCCCCTCACCCACAGCTAAGGAATCAGAGGGCTGGAAACGGTTATCCTGTTAGAACTTTATTATGTGTGAGGCGTTAAGTCATTTGACCTTTAAATTATTTGATCACATTAATTTATGGGGGAGGGTACACCTGTGCCACAGGAACCATGGAAAGGTCAGAGGGCAACTTTCAGGAGTTGGTCTTCTCCTTTTCCCCCGTGGGTGCTGAGGTCGGGCTTGGGAGCAAATGCTATTGTCTGCCTAGTCATCTCAGCAGCCCTTGCTCGGTGACAGAAATGACACAGGCCAAATCAGGGTGGGGTGGGGTGGGGCGGGCCAAGAGAGATAGAGGTTTATAGAAAACACGTAACCATTTTATCCTTTATTAACTATAATATAAGGCCAGTGACACTCTGAGTCCTTGACATAGTGACTGACAGTCTCAGATGCCTGAGATCCAGGAATCTTCAGAACATGGGGCTTTTAATGCTAAAGCTAGGCAAGTTCAAGAACATGGGCAATAACAAGTTGGCTGGAGAGAATGACGCAGAAGGAGACAGTGGATAAGTGACATAAAAGGATCCAGTCGGTTCCCCTTTGCAGAGTTCCCGGAGGTCAGAGTTCCAAGCTCAGGGTTGCTGAGCAAAGAGCTCCAATTTGGGTAGGAACTGGGCCAGAGAAGCTCTTTAGAAGATGTTGACCAACTACATGCTAGAGAGATGACTTCTCTGGTAACGCTCACGGGACCCAAGAGTCTGGAGTTTGGATCCCCAGTACCTGCTTAAATGTTGAGTGAGTGTGGTGGTCTGCCTGTGGCCCCAATGGTTAGGAGGTGCAGACAGGGGATCCCTAGAGTAAAGCTGTCTTAGGTAGACTCTTATCCAAATGGTCAAGCTCTGGGTTCAAGTGACAAACCCTGCCTCCATACATAAGAAGGACAGCAACTGACACTTGGCATTGACCTCTGGCCTCCACATGTAGGAGTGTGGAGCAAGGGAAATAAGCTGATTCTTTCCCCTTAAATCAACGAATACAATTTTAAGAATTAACTCAAAATAGCAAATAATGGCCAATCACAAAATGTTGGTTTAGAAGACAGCCACTGTGTAGAATTCCCTTCTGGCAGGAGAAACCAAGAGAGCAACTTCATCACACCGATTCCCTCACGCTCCGGCAGGCAAGTGATAAAATCATCAGATGAGGGTCCGGCCCTGTCTCCTGAAGTCACTTTCACAAGTGTGCTGTGTCTAAAATAATGACGGCGGCTTCATTAAATGATGGCTGGCTGCCGCCCCTGTGCTAATTTGAAATAGGCTTATTAGTTTAATGACCACTCCGAATCATCAGAATTCATTAGCGTTAGCGCCCTGGCTTCAATCGACATCAGCCCAAGGCTCTAGGCTGCCATGGTCACCCTTCTCTGCCTTCCTTCCCACATAACAAGCTAAGTGTGTGCACAGAGGATGTACGCAGCCACTTCACAAAGTGGGACTTCTTGTCTGCTTTATCTGTTTATCTCTAGCAACAACAACAACAACAACAACAAAATTACTATGGCTGCTTTCTGCTTTGAGCACAGAAATCCACAGGTTGTGTGGAGAAGTCTTTGTAAGGGTCCTGGGACTGGGAAGATAGCTCACTTGGCCAAGTGCTTGCCTTGCATATATAAGGACCAGAGTTCAAACCCCAGACCCTCCTTTAAAAAGCCAAAGAGCCATAGTGGCATATGCTTGGAGTCCCAGCCCTGGGGAGGTCAAGACAGAAGGATGGGTTTTCTGGGGCACGCTGGTCAGCCAGCCTTGCCACATTAGTGAGCTGTAGATGAGTAAAAGATTCGGATTAAAGCAAAAAGGTGGACAGAGCCTGGGAAGCAACAATTCAGGTTGTCCATATGTGCATGTGTGGACATGCACACACATACACACATACACCCATACGCCCATGCACGCACACATGTGCACATGTGCAACTGGCACACACATGAATATGTACACATATTATAGCATTCAAGAGTGTGGCATGCCCCCAATCCACTCTGTGGCTTCCATCTCAACTCTTGCATGCCCCTTTCTCTTACTCCCCCGAGGACAGGCATTTCTGACATCTTCTGTGTGTGCACACTCTTGTGTATGCGTGTTTATATATGCATGTACACATATATTGATATATGCACACATACATATGCGATTATACTCACATATACACACATACATTTATATGTACATGCATGTACATATACACACATATGTACTGTCCCAGTTGGGTTTTTGTCAGCTTGACACAAGCTAGGGTCATCTGGGAAGAATAACCTAAGTTAAGGAAAATGCTTCCATCAGAGTCATGATTGATGACTGATGTGGGGGGGGGGGGGTCCAGCTCCCTGTGAGTGGTGCCATGCTTGGGAAGGTGTAAGAAAGCAACACCAGGCAGCCACGGGGAGCAAGGTGGTAAGCAGTGTTCCTTCACGGCCTCTGCTTCAGTTCCCACCTTGGACTTCTGCTCTGGCGTCTGTTCATCCTGGACTGTAACCTGTAAGCCAAATTAACCCTTTCTTTCCTAAGTTGCTTTTGGCCAGTGTTTTATCAAAGCAATAGAAAACACACTGCTAAATGTCTGTATGTGCATATATACAAATGTACAGATAGATGCATAATACATAACACACATATGCATATTACATATACACATAACATACATACATGCACATATATAAATAACACATACACATTCATACACACATACACATACATACACAGATATGTATACCCACAGCTACATCACACACTTACACTTAAAGACATACATAGACACATTTATATTACACACTTATACATACACATATACACATAACTACATTACATGTTTACACATATACATGTGCATATGCACATACATGATTACACACACATATACATTACACACGTATGCACTATACTTATATGCATATACACACACGCACATGTTATCGACTTTGGCAGTGGGGAAGCCAGCGAGGAGACCATGTCCACCTTGTGCCAATCAGACTTTCTCCCCCGTGGAGACGTCTTTTTCTAGAATGGCTCCCTTTGATCTCTTTTTTATTACAAGAAAAATGAATGAATACAAGACTCTCCATCAATGCAAAGAGCAGAAGTTATTGGAGATCCCTTCCTCCTGCGACGTGTGCCCGTAACTAAGGCATGAAAGGCCCAGAAAAGCAAGGGCCACAGAGCCTCTGCCTCTCCCTGGCTTGACTGGCAGCTGTGGTTGCAGTAATGGCTGAGTCCAAACTCTAGGAACTGTTTGAGAGCAAGGATTTGTAAACGCGAGGAAGAGAAGGAATTTTCCCCTCCATTCTTTCATAAGAACTTGAAAGAAGAGTTTTTTTTTTTTTTGTAGCTTAGAGGCAGTTTTATTAGACTATTTTTTAAAAGACTTACTTATTTATACAATGTTCTGCCTGCATGTACTCCTGCATGCCAGAAGAGGGCATTAAATCACATTATAGGTGGTTGTGAGCCACCATGTGGTTGCTGGGAATTGAACTCAGGACCTCTGGAAGAGCAGCAAGTGCTCTTAACCTCTGAGCCATCATCTCTCCAGCTCTAGACCATTTTTCCTCCTCATTCTTCATCCTTCCTTCAGAGATTCTCATGCAGGACATCCGTATTTACACATGAACAAAACCGAAGGGTCCTGTGTGATCTGTTCTCTTTGGCTCACGATCGACAGGAAGGTGGTTCCTCAGTTCCATAGTTCTGCCATGGCTTAGGAAAAGAGAGGGAGTCTGGAATCATAAAAATAAAATCCAATCAATTTCCAATATGCACGGTTGTATTAACGGAGCTTGAATGTGATTAAATGGTTTGGCTGATAAAGTGAGGTCATTGCATTTGGAAACAAAAGCCATAACTGGGATGGGTGGATGGTTCAGTTGATAATGTTCGCCCTGAACCCATGTAAGTATTGATCAAAGTGGCATGCATCCGTCACCCCGAGGATGAGGTGTGGAGATGGCTGGATCTCTAGAGCTCCCTGGCTTAATCAGTAAGCTCAAGATTCGGTGAAAGACCCTGTCTCAGAAAAAAAAAAAAAATGCAGGGGCAAGTGACAGAGGTGGACCTTAAGTACCAAGCCCTAGCCTCTACCCACTCTACCTCGGACTGTGGTGTTTGCCCACACAGTCTCTCTCTGGACCTCGCCCCCTTGCTAGCAGGGGTCCAGGGAATCTCCCAGCATTCCTGGGTGGATCTTAGAGTGAATGAGTAGACAGGGAAATGAAATGTGAGTGACAGATTTCCAAAATCCTTTCAGCAGTGTTTTCTCTTCTTCCCCACATATTACCACAAATAAATGCCTGGATTCTATTCTACCATATTTCCCCAGAAACAGGGGGTGTACGTGGAGACTCTTCCAAAGACCTTGTACTAAACAGGAAGCTGTACATGGCTTAGCATTTCCCAAAGAGCAAACTATGAGTGGTTGGGGAAGGAGGGAGAATAGTGGGGGTGGTCTGCAATAACCCTCCAAATCCTGGTCTTCAAGCTTCTTGGGTAGCCCGTACCCTTGCTTTCTCACCCAGAATGTCTGAACTCTCTCAGGACTTGAAATTCTACTCATGTGTGACTGGTCAGACAGTGCAGAGCTTCAAAACTTTAAGGGATATGGGTCGCTGTGGGTTTCTGTGTCACTGAGATGAGTCTTCTGCCTTCATCCACACTGGCATACAGTTACAGGACCAGCTCATGAAGTGTGGAGGAACAGAGGGCTGGGAGCCAACGCATACACTTTAGGTCCTGGATCCCAACAGAAGAAGGGATTCGATTTGGATGGTTAAAAAGAGAGATGTTTGTACAGGAAGTTATTTATAGAGGCGTGAGTGGGTTGGAAGACCGACAATAGATAAAGAGACACACAGGGATCTTTAGTGGCCCTCCCCTAGAACAGGGAGATGTTGAGATGATAGCAGAAGTGGAATTCCCAAGGTCCAGTGAGAACTTGAACATGGAAGTGGGTGGCCTAGTAAGAGATGGAGACACAGTGGGCACAACCACCTCTGGAAAGAATGTGCAGAGACAAAGGGAATGGGTGTCCTGAACCGCCTCCTCCCACTCTCCATCTGCTGCTTGTGACTCTCTTTGGGCAAGCCCAAGTAAAACCCGATAGCGGCGGAAGCACAGACCATCTAGTCCACAGGAGCCACGGGGAGGACAAAGCTGAGGGACACATTTTTGGTGATGGAGAGGACAGCGTAGGAGAAACCACCTCCTCGAGCCAGGATGGTAAAGACAGGATAACGCAACCTGAATGTTTATTGAGAACGTGAAGTTGATGGATTGGGTGATATTGATAGGCAGAATCAATATTAAAATTCTCTCGTGTTTTGGAGAGGTATCTTCTCCACTGGACTTTGGGTGGTTGGGATGGTATCCGGAGACCCAGAACAAAGGTCAGGTTGAGCCTTTGGATGAGGCAGCCACGATCCTGGCCACATCCAAGCACCTTCATGCAAGCGTGTGAGCCAGAACCAGTGTAACTGCCTCCACAGTCCTGACCATCAGTAGGTGGGAGGTAACAGAGACCTGCAATTTTAAATCGCTCATTTTGGGGCGACACTATCCCAGTAGGAGCTTGGCCATCAGAATCATTCGCATATTCGTGCATTAATGGTTATTAGTGTATACCAGACATTTTTAGTCTATGCTTATCACAATTATTCACAAAGCCAGAGGACCATCCTCTCTTAAATATGTGGGTAAGTTTCTCCAGTTTACAAGAAAGATGCCAGCAGTGTCTGTCCAGGGGGGTCGTCTGAGGACTGGATTAAATGAGTTATCCCACGTGCCAAAGATAGCATCTAAAACACACCGACTGCTCAACAAATTCAGCTTCTATGAACCAGGGAGATAAAACAGCTCAGAATGAAGATGTCAGTTGTACTCACTGTGACAGGACACATGACTCAGGGGATAGAGAGTTATGTTGCCTCCTGCTTCAGACCATACAGTCCACTGTCTCAGGAAAGCATGGCGGCTGGAGAGCCCCTGACCTGGTTCCATATCAGTAACTGGTGGGAGGAGGGGTGGAGAGCTTGCTCGGGTAGGAAGCAAGGCTGGGCCGTAATACTCTAGACCTATCCCTGTGCCCCTATGCCATCAGAATGTTCTACCACCTTCCTAAACAGCACAGCCTACTGGGGACCAGGTGTTCAAACACGTGAATCCCTAGGGGACATTTCTCAGCTTCACCAGGCCAATAGAGAGGAAAGAAGGAACAGAGGGTGAGAGGGAGGGAGGTGGGGGGGGAGAGAAAGGGGAGGAGGAAGAGAGGGGAGAGGAAAGAGATCTTGGTGGAAACAGAGGAAGGGAGAGAGAGAAGGCAGGGAAGATGGAGAGAGATGGAGGGAGGAGGAAGGGAAGAAAGGAGGGAGGGAGGGAGAGAGAGAGAGAGAGAGAGAGAGAGAGAGAGAGAGAGAGAGAGAGAGAGAGAGAGAGAGAAAAAGAGACTCCATGGCTTCTGCAGCTGCTGTTGGTCCTATAGATCAACCCCAGGGGCGGCGCGGGGGCAGAGAAGTGGAGTGCATTACATCACTGAAGGACCATGTGGAGTCATCTTGGACGCTAGCACCATAAGAAGCATCACTGTCACCCAAGATCCTCTAGGAGACCTGGGAGGAAAGTTCGCCACTGCCCCATAGTGTAGTTCGGCTGTTAATGTCTTTACTTGATTGAGAACAAGTCTGTTTCTTCCGGATGGCTGCCATACACAGACAGAGAACAACGCCCCCAGCCCCCAAACAGCCAAAACTCAGAAACTCCTCCACCCCAACCGTGAAGAATCCACTGTCTCCACCCGTGCCTCGCTGGCAGAAAAGGGAATCCCTGATTTTCTGGACACGTTGTGTCACTCGCTGGCTGCGTGCCCGGATCTACTCCGGCTTTGCATTCTCTAATGACTCGGGGATGAGTGTAGGCCTGAGTCATAAGGGTTGGGGGCGGGTGACCACGTGATGTGGACCGAAGTCATGCAGACTCAGGGGCCTCACAGTCCCACAGTAAGCAGCCCCATGCACCAGAGGGCAAGGGGATCAGGAAACCAAGCTCAGACAGGATTCCTGTCAGCCTGTGAAACTGCTGTTTCCCCATCAGGAGGAGGAAGAGCTGAGTGGGACCTTGATCTTCGAATTCCCGCCTTGAGGCTCCGGTTGCCTTTGAAGACAGTATTCCCTAAAACACTGAGAGGAGGGAGGGACGGCCATGTTATTTTCAATTTTTAACACCACCCCTAGGACTGGGTAGAAAGGAACTATCAGTGCGGGGAATGTTGCTCAGCAGAAAGCAATGCCTAGCACGTGGAAGGCCCTGGGTTTCACCGCCCCCCCCCACTTCTGCCCCCACCCCCAGCTCCAAAATAAAACTATGGAAACAAGACAAGTTCCTTCTCATGCACAGCAAACGTATACAACAGGACAGAATGAAAATGTCAGGTGCAAAGTAGGTATGGCTGTTTTTACTTTGTGTCTGGTGTAGTCCATCTTTTCCGAATTAGCTCATCCAGAAGAGCACTGCTGTTATGCGCCATGCTGTTTTATAACTGGAGGAAAAAAAAAATCTCAAGATCATTTATCCATTATTGACCAACATGATCTGATTCTGATACTGTCTGAAGTGGAATGAACAGTCGACAGGGAAAGGCTAAAATCCCATTCCGAGTAGATATGCAAATGGCATCTGATTAGTGAGCCATGTCCTAATATATGAAGAATCACAGTCTTGTTTTTGTTTTAAATGATCGATGATGAGTATGCATGTCTGAGTGAAAATACGAATTTTAGATGTCTGGAAGTACGTACTGTGAACAGCCTTGAGAAGTGATCTGGCTTTTGGAGCAATTAGAGCTAAAAACAGATTCTGTGTAAAAATAAACCTACAGAAGTCTATGGTGTTTAGGCCGGCAAGATGGGTCAGCAGGTCAAGGTTCTTGTCACCAAGCTTGATGACCTGAGTTTTACCCCTGAGACCCATGTGGTGGATGGAAGCAGAGAACCAGAACCGACTCTTCTGAGCTCCACATTTGCACACGGCCATGTACACATCACACACACACATACACACACACATAAATGTAAAACATCCCATAGTATTCTAAGAGTTTGCAAATAAGCATGTTCATGGCTAATGTTTCATTCATCTTTATCAGGCAAATGAAAGATGAGAGATGAAAATCAAGGCACCCCTGGGTGCTTTGGGTTTCTCGGGGGTGGGCGGGGGGAGGCGAGCTGGGTACTTGTAACTAGTTGCGGAGAAAAGGAAGGGAATAGGGAATCGGGGATGAAAGGAGTGAACAGTGGAATCCAGAACCCAAAAGAGTGGTGTGTCCAGCTGTGTATGAGAAACTAAATGTCATGTGCATCATGCATTTGGAGGTGGGGCTGACAGGTGCAGGGAGGTCGCCATCATCTGTTGTCAACACTGCCTAGCCCAGCTCTCACTGGATGCTCAGCCGCGCCTGCTGTCTTTCCTTCCCATTGGCAGCCACCCCTTTTCAAATAAGAGCACAGGCATCTAAGCTCCTACATCAATCCCATTCCTCCTTCCCATTCCTTGCCGCCCCTCCCCAAGCCCCCCTGCCCGCCACCCCCCCCCCACCCCCGCCACTTCTTCTTGCCTCCTTGGCATCCTTACTCTCCATCTCCCACTTAATAATTTCCTTCCTTCGAATCTCTTTGCTCGTCTGCCACCCATGCCTGTTCAATTTCCCTCTTCTATTGCTATCCGCTCTCAGTCTCAGACCTCTAGACCACCAGCACCAGCACCATCACTCAAAACAAATATCTGTTATAATGTCGACGTTCGGTCCCCACTGCAGACCTGCTGGGTCAGACACTTGGGGAGTGAGGCCCAGTGAGCTGTGTTTTAATCAGCGGCCGCCCCTCCCCCCCAGGGGATCTGACGCATGTTTCAACTTAGAGTTTCCTTGTCATGGAGGGAAATGTCAATTCGCCAAAACATGTGAGTATCTTCGAGTGCTGATCCAATAAGCCTTCATCTCTAAACATGTAAAACCCTCCTGTGCCCATTAACTAATTACGACGTCAGACCACCAGCCTGGCTGGGACGCTTTCAGAAACAACATGAGCAATTACACTCAAGTTCTCTGATTACCATCAGGCTATTAAATCCCTTGGCCAACCTGTGTCGTCCCCATACCCGCTCTCTGCCTTGCTTCCTCTGCTTGCTTCTAGGCTGTACAGATTGGGGGAGGGGGGATGGAACCGCCTAGTCTACAGCCATGGTTGCCTGTCAGTCTGCTAACATGCGGTTTTCAGATAGTGATAAGAATGGGCACGTGAGAAAGATGCCATCGCTTGGTCCAGGGAAAGGATGCTGAGTACACAGCTTTCCCAACTGCAAGATGGACTCTTCGGGGTCTAAGTCCCTGGTGCCTCTTAGAATCCTGAACTCGGTCAAGTGCTTGTTACACAGCATGAAGACTCAAATTTGGATCCCTAGCATTGCTGTAAAAAGTCCATATGCAGGGCTGGAGAGATGGTTCAGACCTTAAGAGCACTGCCTGATCTTCCAAAGGCCCCGAGTTCAATTCCCAGCAAACACATGGTGGCTCATAACCATCTATAATGTGATCTGGTGCCCTCTTCTGGTATGCAGACATACATGCAAGCAAAACACCGTATACATAATAAAATTAAAAAAAAAAAAAAACATATGCAGTGGAAGGCACCTGTAATTCCAAGGATGGAGGCACAGAGGCATGAGGGGCTCTAAGGCTTACTGGCCAATGAGCCTAACTGCATCTATGAGCTTTGGGTTCAGTGAGAGACCCTGCCTCAAGAAACACGGTGGAGAAGGATTAGAAAGATGCCTGAGGTTGGTTTCACACCTCCACACAGATAAACACATGCGTGCATACACACGCAATGGTGTTGGCTAGCTTTACGTCAAACTAGACACGAGTTAGAGTCATCAGAGAGGAGGGAGCCTAGACTGAGAATAATGCCTCCATAAGATCAGGCTGTAGGAACGCCTGTTAGGTGTTTTTTTTAAATTAGTGTTTGATGGGGGAGGGCCCAAGCATTGTGGGCAGTGCCATCCCTAGTCTAGAATCCTGGGTTCTATGAGAAAGCAGGCTGAGCAAATCCCGAGGAACAAGCCAGTAAGCAGCACCCCTCTATGGCCTCTGTATGAGCTCCTGCCTCCGGGTTCCTGCCTTGTCTGAGTTTCTGTCCTGGCTTTTGTTTTTTTTTCCAGTGATGAACAGTGGTGTAGAAGCATAAAGCCAAATAAACCCTTTACTCCCTCGTTTCTTTTTTTTTCTCCCTTAAGTTTTTTTTTTTTTTTTTTTTTTTTAAGATTTATTTATTTATTTATTTATTTATTTATTTATTTATTTATTTTGTTATGGTGTTTCATCACGGGAGCAGTAACCCTACCTAAGAAACCCATTTAACAGATTATTAATTATACATGCACGCGCACGTGCGCACACACGTGTGCACACGCACGCACACTCGCACTGGAGTCTTGAACCCAACTTCGGAACTCCAGGCCCCAGAATGAAACTCTCTACAGCACAGGTGCATGTGGGAAGCGCTGCTCCAGGTTACCCACACTTTCTTCTTTCAGAGCAGCAGCCATCTTCAGCAGCAGGTGACACAGAGCGAAGGAGCTGCTCTCCTCCTCTGAAGAGTATGCTGGCCTCCTCATGCTCAAACACGAGGAGAGTAGCTCCTCAGCATCCCTCCCTGCTGGCAGCTCAGTGCAGTGACCAGGCTTTCTCCCGCCACCCTCCCCTCCCCCGCCCCCACGCCCCAGCCTGTGAAGAGGGTGGCATTGACTATGGTGCACTTCAGGACAAAGGCCAAGAAATGTCAGTCTTGTGACATGTTCCTTAACCAAACAGGAACTCCCTCCCAGGATTCTAATTCAGGAGACCTGGCACATGTCCTGGGAGTCTAGATTTTTTATGAAAGCTCCCAGGGGATTTGAATGTAACCGAGGGTTGAAAACCACTGATTTATGTGAATTTATGCATGGTGTTTAAATAACAGTGTGTCCCGAGACATATGGGAACCAGGAATTCCTATAGCCTTTGAAATAGATGTGATTGGAAACAGACAGACCTTTCTATCGAACCATCCTTGGAGCCCTCAGCAGGTGAAAGTGGACTAGGGTTTTGCCTGAAGATGGTGACAGTGAGTTGAGGGAAAAAAATATAAAAGGATTCTTAGTCTCCAATAAACTTAAACTCTATGAGATCATCATTTAGTCCAGTGACAGAGGGGAAAAAAAATGAAAACATTCGCAGTCCAGTTTCCCTCATTAAACTTGAGACTAGTTTTATTGAGCCCCACCAGAGAAGCATTATTACTCTTTGTTTTGTTTTCTTTTGTTTGTCTGTCTTGGTGGTCTGCCACCTGCTCTTAGCAGCAGAAGTCCACTCAAGAGAATCCCAGGCCAGCAGGGCATGGTAGCACACGCCTTTAATCCCAGCACTCAGGAGGCAGAGGCAGGTGATGTGAGTTTGAGGCCAGCCTGGTCTACAAAGCAAGTCCAGGACAGCCAATGCTACGCAGAGAAACCCTGTCTCCAAAAACAAAAACAAAAACAAAAACGAGAAAAGCCCAGGCATCAACTCCAATTATCTAGAACATGCTCAGGGAATCTATAATCTACTTTGCAGATGCTACACACACACACACGCACACACACACACACTCAGCACACACACAGCACACCATACGTACACACACACCATACCCAGACACACGCATACCACAGCACACATCCATATACAACACACACATAACACACACAACACATACCAACACACAACACACATGCACACACACAAACACCACGGCATACCACATACTACATACCACGGACCACACACATAACAAACACAACATATACAGACATGCAATACCTACACACAACACATACATATGCAACACCCTACTGAGATGAGTATCTCCACACACACCCGCCTCCCGAAACCAAAATTCAAGACTATCTGATAAATAGCAACGTGTCAGCCGATTTCTCCTTAA